>NC_136395.1:27474439-27484439 GCF_965140285.1 Lepidochelys kempii
AAAGTACTCGAGACAGGCTTTGATTTATACACTTAGTATACCGGGAAATTTACATAAAGCTAATTTGACTTTAAAATAAACAGATGAAAAGAAACCATTTAAACACGGCTTTAAAACCAAACTTCTATGAGTGTCACAAGTCTGCAAGTGGCAGGCAGGCTGGGGCTACCTGGATCTTTTACTTGTCACCAAGTCCCTGCCTTGGGGATAAATGAGAAGGCATTTGAAACTCCCTTTTGTTTGCTCCTCTTGTCCCTGAATTTAAATATCCTCACATTTCTTGTTAATGTTTGCTACTTTTCACACAATATGATTATGTTGCCTGGTAGCCTACAGGGCAAATATGTACCTCCCCCACTCGCAGCCAAAAGCTGTAGCCAAAGATTCCTTGTCACTTGTAATTAACTTTACTTCCTATTACTTTGCATGGAATATATGAACAGTAAAATGCAGAGACACAATTAAATCATTTTACTGTGGAAAGACGCCATATTATCAAATAGCTTTTGTTAATACATTTGTTTTTTCCTGTTTTTCAGAAAGCATGCACTGAACTGCCACAGAATGAAGCCTGCTCTGTTCAGTGTCCTGTGTGAAATCAAAGAGAAAACAGGTAAGAGCCCAGGAGTAACGTGGCTTTAAATCGAACTCCAAATAGGTAAACATTGCAATACTTCTCGAAGCTTAGCTTCTGCGAGCCTGGGAGCTGCTTTAGGCACCGCAGCCATCTTTGATCATTGCCTCCTTTCCTGCTTCTGATCTTGGGAGGGGAGGGGAGAGGGACAATGTAATAAATCTGGAGCAAATTTTACAATTCATAATCCCGATGTAAAATGAAATGTAGATGAAAATGATCGTGTGTCACCGTCCACAGAGTAAATTCCCCCTCTGGCTGCAATCAGGGAAGTAACACCGAGCAACCAGGCTCTCTCTGCCTTGTTTGTATGTCAATTTCTTAAAGGAGCAATGTGAGATTGGAGAAGCCAATTGCAATGCAGAGTAGAGAGCAAGGGAACAACATAGCCGGCAACTTTCTGCTTGACTCGGGCCACCTTAAATATGTTGTTGGACACATTCGGGTGACAGATTCAAACTAGTACATTATGTAGGAAATTAACTGTAGTCTTAAGAAATGCTAAAGGATGTGTGTGTATAAATGTGTCCACACATGTTCACATACATACGGATATACCTGTTGTATATAATACATTTATTTTTATGTACATTTACCTTTTGAGGGTTATATATGTACATGAGTATTTCTGTCTGTAGATATTGCTATTCATATCCATATATCTGTAGACAAAAAATTACAGCAAAAAACACTCCTGAAGTTTTCTAAAAAATGTATTTCAATTATATGGAATAAAAAAAGGGTAGAAGCAAGTTAGTAACATATACTTTTATATATTTACAGTTGTTCTATATCTTACAAATAAGATTTTGAAAAGAGCATTTCAGGTAACTGTGGTAACAAAATGTAATGCCCATTTTAACAGTGTATTATTTAGAATTCTAGTTCTTGAACTTGTTCTACACATTCAGGTTAAAAGTGCATTAGGGGTTCAACCTAGATACAGAATATTTCTTTTATAACAATAACTCTTACCATGTAAATAGCACTTTTCATCTTTCAAGAGCTGTACAAACATTAATCATATATATGTGCTCTACAAAAATTATTTCTTCATATAATACCGAACATGTTAAAGGAGCAGTAAACTTTGTAAGCAGTAACATGTCTAAATATACAATTCTGTCTGGATGTGCCACATTTTCAGAGAAAACAGAACAAAAATGCTGTTGATTCTGAGGATAGCATTACCACCTACACTGTAGGGAGTGAAGTTTAGAGTGTAAAAGTTGTTGAATGCTTTCTGCCAGTATTTGTCTGTAGGGAGCACAGCAAAGTCTTAATATTTTTTTTGGTGCAATAATATTTTAAACACCAGAATTTTTCTTCCCAAAAGCGTTGACAAATTAATTTTGTTAAGACACATTTAAACTTTATAGCAGCTTGTGGGTATGTTCTTTGACCCCACTGACTGGAGAAAAATTAATCGCTTTTTAGAGGGGAGGATTTTGAAAAGTATTGTATGTAATATTATGAGAAGCAAGAGCATTATTAAGGTCTGACTAACTTTTTTTACAAAATCTGTATACTAGCTTTTTAGTTGCTCTTTAAAATTATAGTTTTCAATTGCAGTCTGAAGATAAAAAAAATTACATATGACTACAGAATAAGACATCAAACATTAAATCACAGTGAATCTTAACTAAGAAACCTAAAAGTACATAGTTTTCAGTAAATTCATGTCCAAAGGTTTCCTTGCTATCAGGACTCCACTTCAGTTTCTGCTGACAGCTAAGCACTGGGGTATTGACTGTGTTGTGAATATTAAGATTGATTCTGCTTTATATTGCATTATATTGCTCTGGATAAGGGAATGATTTCCCCCCTCTCTACGCCACACACATACACCCTTTGTGCCTTGATCACAGTTAACCCCCACCCCTCCTTTTGGTTCATATTTGTTTTCTTGTCTTTTTCTAAACTTTTTGCCCAGCCAGCTCCAGAGCTAACCAAGCAACCTGCCTTTGATGTTTAGACATTTTGCAGCAGGCAGATTTCAATTAAGAAGGCGTAGGTCCTGCGATCACTTATTTGCACAGGGCTTAGCCTCACTGCTTTGAAAGGAAAGTATAGTCAACCACATGTCAGAGGTGAGTTGAGAATTAAAAACAAGTCTTTTCAGAAACAGGGATTACTGGCAGTGTGTGCTTGGTAAGGCCATTGCTGTTTCAGAAGCGAGAAGGAAACTGACAAGGGAAGAGATTTTGTGATTTCAGATGTTTCTGGGGATTTCAGTGATAATTTGTAAATTGAGATCTTGCTTTTGTGTCTTGACTTGTGGAGCCAAGTTTGCAAGTTATCTCTTTTGTAAAATAGCTAAGAGCCAACAAAGAGTGAAGGCGTCCGTCTGGCCAAAGGCGAGATCCTGCCAGCCCCAGCAACTGGGAAAGGATAGGATTATGCACTGAGTGATTGATGGAGGTAAATCCACCCCCCTCCAAACTGTTCCCATAGGGGCATATTCACTCAGGATCTCCCAGTTGAGATTAAATGACTGTATAGACATTAGTAAGTGTTACCAAAGCAAAGAAAATATGAAGGAAATTTCTAGCATATTTTCTCTGATCTGTTTCAATGAGAAAAAAGTGCAAATACTCATTGCCAAACAGTTCTGAATTTGTAGGTTAAACAGTTTGGGATGCATTAAAGTAGGGGTTCTCCCCCATTGGTCTTCACTGCCTTTTGCTCAGAATAATTTAATCAAGATGCAATTGGATTGTGCCTCAATATTTAATTATTTATAATCTGAGGAAAAGTTTACCTTGGTGTTAGTAATGGAAATTACTGTCATGATTTATCTCTACCTAGTTTAAGGAGACAGAAAGAATCTAGCCTTTGCATGAAGTGTAATTTCAGTCAAGTCTTTTCAAAAATAAGGAATTAAGAAATGCAACTGTGCAGACCTTTTTATATTTAATTGCATTCATTTTTAATACTTTGCTGGTGGATTATTATTGTTCAGCATAGCTAGTGAGGACTTTGCTAGATTGGTAGAAAGAGAATGTTTAGGGGAACCCCCAGTTTCAGGTGAATTAACCATATCAGATGCCTGTAGATATCAAAATACATTTCCTCAAGGGTTAGTAGATGCATTATGTTTATTAAAGATTTTTCACTCTGCCTTATTTAGAAGTAGGTAGCTGAAGAGTTTTTTTCTGTGAGATATTTATCACGTTCAAAGTAATTAATTACAAAATCTAATCTGACATTTATTTTTACATTTTAAAAAATACTGTGTTCTATATAAATCAACTTTAAAACAAACAAATAAACATATACTGGTATGTGCATTCCTAAAGGCAGCCACTGGGTAGCAGGTTTTCATAAAGATGACTAACTGCCACTTATTTATTTAATTAATACAAAGAAAATTGAGCCCCAAAGTTTTACTGAAGCTACTCTAGTAAAATAGGAAGATAAGAAAAATAGGTCTGTCTAGTGGCTGCGTTGTGTTACATTTTTATCTGTATCTGTTCTAATAGATGTCACTTCAGAATCTGGAGTCACATCTGTTGCATACCTTTGTATCAATCTTTCTGTCCTCCTATTGATATCATAGTCTGATGTATGTATGTCGTTTTGTATGTACACTGTTTACTGTTAAGAAAAGCTTAGATTCAGAATCTGATTATTTTTACACTTTAGTAAATTTCTATACCTGAAGTACTATATTTACATATGTAAATATAACTGAAATATATTCATTCTGATGTTCTTAAAAATGGTTAGGGAATTGCAGTTATTTCCCAGTGGAATTCCATATTATTGCGCTGTACTGATAGATGATCTATACCATCATAGTCTCTTGCCTTTTTATGTTGTTTTTAAAAATTATGTTAAAAAAAATCCAAACAATGACAGCTGCCAACCAAACCCTAATTTGCTGTCACCACAAACCCTAAATAGCATTCATTTACTAGTAATGCCTAATGGCATACCTGATGGTTTGCCAGATTTGTGGCCTTTCTGAGGCTTATAAGCAGGACTGACTTGGGAAGATCATAAAACTTAATGAACTTCTCGACTGCAGGAGGTGTCCGCAGGGGAAGAGAAAGGCCTGCTTGGCTGGTTGGGCTGGTTGAACTATTTTTTTATGTCTAAAGAGAGAGGGGGAAAAAATGATGATTAAAAATGTTCTGCCTTCATGCAGAGTTTTGTTGCAGAGGATGAAAAGATTTTTAGATATGGAAAACAGATGAATAGCGAAGTTAACAATGAGATTAATTTCTTGCTATTCACCATGTAAACTGAAACCTTTATTTTTATTGCTACAACTGTAACTAGCCATCCATCGCCATTCTGATGATTAAAGGGCTATCTCATGCCCTCACTCCACAGCAAAACTCTTACATGGCCCAATTCTTTGGCGGTTTTCAGGAACACCTCTAAGGATTTCACAGTATATCAACCAAAGTGGCCATTATCTAACCAGCCTTGGAAAGGCCTCATATTTTCTCCCTCTTGCAGTAAGAATTTGAAAATATCAACCCCTCCCTCAATTTGGATCTTTTTAACTGAACTGCAAGGTTGCTTTCTTACATTCAATTCATTTTAACTTTGCAGTATTTAAAAACTATCCTATAATGCCAATCATTTTTAATAAAATAAAACAATCCCTAATGAAAAGTTCAGAGAGAAATGTGGAGCGGTATAGTAACATTGTTATGATGTCTCTGTTCGCTATTTTTAAAATTGCGATGTTATTCAATGGAGATATTTTTTTAAAAAATAGGCTATGCAGTCCTCCTGTGCCCTCATCAGGCTCTGGAGGGTCATCTGTAATTTCCTTCGACTAGATTAGCAAGTGAACAATGTGGAGTAAAAATCTACATCTTTCTTGCCATGTGGGATTGTTTCTTTTTAATATTCAGAATTTTAAGGAACAATCAACTAAAAATCACAGAATTCTTAAATGATATATTTTAAAAGTATTTATGATTAAACATATTCCAATTCATGACATCCAATAGTACGTTACGCCACTTACACCACCTGAATGGTAGTGGTATCACTTCGCCTCATAAATGTTCAACTAGTAAAAATTAAATTGAATTAAGTATCTCGTTGCCATTTTGTCATCCGTTCCAAACCTACATAGAGACAAAGTGCCATTTCCATGGTGGTTCTTTAGCCAATGTGAGATTTATGTATGTATGTATGTATTTATTTATCTATCTAATTTATTTATTTTGGCCAAGAAAAAGAATGGTTCTTGTGATTTCCCCCTCCCCCCCATACATCTGACCTTTTGTTTTAGAGGACTTGTTACTGCATATTACCTTTACACCAAGCCATTTTAGAGCTCCTTCATATATTTAAATAACATACAAGCTTTCACTTGATTACAAGGATCTGTTTCCAGACCATCTCCCCTCCCCCCTCCCCCCCCAAGATAAAATTAGACCTATTTTTCAATACTAACTCAGTACGAGCAGGTAATTCTTTTATTTTCTGCCTCATTTTTGGAGGGTTTCATTTTGTTCTTGAATATTAAACAAACTTGCACATTTGTAAATATTTTAAAATGATTGTGAGCTACCACCAGGTTTATTTTATCATCACAGTAATTTAAATTTATTTTTGATTTGGTATATATAAATATAATAGTAGATAGTGATCCGAGCCATCCAAGGCCATCCCGTATTTTACAAATTTAATAGATTTGTCAACCAGGTTTGTACATTTTTCAGTGAAAGATACACACTTCCATGATTTGGATCTTATGCTATCCTGATTCAATTTAAATATTAATTTGTGTGAAACATTAATGTATATTGCAATCTACCTTAGACAAGTATATGCAGAATTAAAATATGAAATTGCTTCAAATGTAATAAAAGGTTTAAATACACATGCAATATATATTATTAATATATAATGCGATAAAGCGAGATTGTTTAGCTTATATTTATTCTGAATTTTTTTAACTGTTTTACAGTTCTGTGTCACATGAATATTTTTAAGTAAAATAAGAATGAATAATAAGTTCGTATACTAACTAGTTAAAATAAATAGGGACTTGAGTTTTTCTTTTCTTGTATAATTGATGGAATTAGATGTAGCTGTTTGTATTCTGTGAATTGACACCATGAGAAGAATGCTTTGTTTGTTTTCTCAGCAGTCATGTTTAATGCTATTCGCTTATCAAGGTGATCAGCATGGTTCAGATAACACATGCCTGACACGGCCTGCCTTTTTTCACCATCATGTTGACCTTTTGTCACATTTGCTTTTCTCTGGTAGGCAATTCATGTCTTTAAGTATGAATAGAGTAAATAATTCACATCAATATTTAATATAAATTATTAAAGTTTGTGTCAGCCCCTATAGTTCCTGCTTTTATAAAGTTAGAGTAGTACATCAACCAAACTGACGAATGACGCTTTTCAGCTGGACATCAGAGCTATTCCACTGTTATCTTTACAACCTAAGTAAACAAGGGAGTTACATATGAAGGGAAACGAAGCTCTGTGCTTGAATACTATTTATATTTTTCAGTAGGGGCTATGCATATTCTTTAGAAAGGGGGAAAATGCTAGCTAAATAGCTGTAGTATTTTAATGTATGACTTCCGAAACTTTATTCTTATTGTTTATAAGCTGTAAATAGAAACATAGCAAACACCACTGAACTTGACATTTTCTTCCTCATCTTGTTACTAGCCTCCCATGAGCACTTATGATCTATCCAAAGGCTTAGATTATGCTTACTTGTTTGTTTTTTATTTTGTTTGTATTGGAGTTGCTTTCTGTTGTTTTTTTTTTTGTTTTTGTTTCCTTTGTAGCCCAATTTTTACAGAATCTTCTGGAGATGAGTGATAAATTAGTTCAGAGATTATGAAGTTTCTGATCTCTTCAGTCTTTGGTTATAAATTATAACACATATTTTACAAACTAAATAATCTGTTATTGAAACTAGACTGATTTTTTAAAATAAAAAATTATTTAATGCAGCAGCTGTTGCAGTGCATATTTGTTGTTAAAGAGAGCTGAAACAAAGGACATTTTGCATAGAAGTATATAAACAAAATCATTATGAATTTATTTTTCTTATTTCATCTTAGTGTTTTTTATTTAAATTCTGTTTTTTAAAGAGAAATCCTATTTCAAGTTACACAGTCATGTGAAATTGTTGTACCAATATCAGAATCCATTGAATAACATGGGTCATATAATACTACAAATCAATCATTTTGGGAGTTTCTCTATCGTGTGTTTACAGGTCAAAACCTCTTGTTATATTTATGTTATGCATCAACTTTAAAGCTAATCTCTTAGTCTGCATTGTCCAGCAAGTGGCTTTTCAAGTATGATTTGATTTTTATTTATTTATTGTAGGTACAAAAATGGATTAAATAACATTACTCAGAATTTAAAAAAAACGGAAAAGAGTAACAATTTTTCAGTATATGTGTACATATATGACAGAGCAAATGAAAGTATCTAGAGATCTTCTACTACATAATCTAAATTAAGATTCTAAACAGACATTACAGATGCTGGTAACTTTGGCAATTATCGTTTTGTTTGGTGAACAGTAGTAAAACAGTGTGCGGTAAAAGTGTTTAGAGAGAGAGGATAAATAAATTGAACAGTTTTGCAATGCAAAGTGGTTTGTGGTGTTTTTGAGGATTTCTTGGCTCTTGCTTAACTGCTATTGTGAAGCCTGGAGCAGATTTTCCCATTGCTAATGCCCTAGAAGTATTAATTCACTTTGATATGCTAATTAGAGGGCATTATGCAAGAAATGAGATTAAGTGGCAGCATGAAGCCATTTGCCTGTCAGTAAATTGAGAGCTTTAGCATCAGGAGGAGCTTTGTTTTTTCTGAGTTTCTCTTGGTTTTGCATATAAATAAAATTGATTGAAAGGTCTAGAGAAGCTTCTAGAACATTGGTGATTCTTTTTCTCTTTCTATGATTATTTAAACTTCATGTTAAAGGCTTTCTTTGAATATTAATTGATCTAATGGGAGCTACTGAACATGAAGAATTTCATTGTATTCTCAGTTACTGTACCTGAACAAAAGAAAAGTATTCAAATTCTTTGTGTCATCTGATTTTTGTGGCATTATTTCAGGTATACCTTACAACTTTGCATTGTAAACTCTGATCAGTGCTAACTATTACTGGGCTGATGTTCTTGCCAGTTTTAGCACAACAAAGGCCTGATTTCAGAGGTGCTGAACAGCTGAAGTCAGCGGTAGGCGTGGATACCTGGGGAATCAGGCCTTGAGCTTTTATCATCCCAACTCAGTTGTAGGGTGTTCCATTATGTCTTATGTAAACTGGAGATATATTTGGGATCATTTGGGAAGGAAGAAGTTGTAACACTGGCCATAGATTTTATTCAACTGCCAGAAAACTATATTTGAAGTAACATTAAGGGGTTGACTTAAATCCATAAAAGCAAGGAAATTCTGAGTTAATGCTTAAACTCTGCCCTTAACTCAACCCATTGAACCTATTTATTAGAGTATATATGAGTTGTAAGATAACTGTGCTGAGACCCCTGCAGTATTATGGCACTGTGGGATGAGTCAAAGAGAGTCTCTGATTTAGCTCAAAATTTCCTGGCTCTTGTGGCTTTAATTCAGACTCTGGTGTCTCTTAAATATAGTTCGCAAAAAGAAAAGGAGGACTTGTGGCACCTTAGAGACTAACCAATTTATTTGAGCATAAGCTTTCGTGAGCTACAGCTCACTTCATCGGATGCATCTATCTATCTAGTTGTGGTGTTCAGTTTCCCCTTATGGAAATGTACAAACATATAACAGAAGTAATGCAGGACAATGAAATTTTTTAAAATATCTCTGGCCCTCTCCCTGATTGCTTGTAGGATATGAAGGTTTGTATGTCTCCATTGTACACATCTCCTTCATAGATCATTATCTTAAAGCCAATCAGGGGGTAGTTTTAGAATGATCATGCTTGTGATGAGCCCCAGTAATTAAAAAAGAAGCCCCAGTGTGGGGCTCCATAGTTCTGGCAGCTGATTTCTAACACTACTGGGGAATTTTTAACATCATAACGTAAGACACAATAAACCATAGTGACTTCTTCAGAGCCATATAGATTATCAGGTCATTGCAACTGGCATGCACACCACAGCGTCTGTGCTCATGTGTAACTTCCAGTAATATAAATAGTAGGTACAAGCATGCCCATAGAGGGGAGAATAAAGACCTCTCTCTTTTGATTAAGAATCCTTATTACATTTTTTGTGAAATGTGGTTATCATATTGGCCCATTAACTGCTTTTATAAATGAAATAATTGGTTATTTTTAATCCCCACCACCGTCTGAACTACTTGAACAAATAAATCTTCATTAGGAATTCACAACCTGAAAACTTTCATTAACAAAATG
>NC_136395.1:27489439-27594439 GCF_965140285.1 Lepidochelys kempii
TCATTACATTTACTGATTAAATGCTCACTTACTGTATTCAACAGTTTAAGGAAGAGTTTACTACAGTAACACTTCGGTGGATGATATTTGGCATGGAGTAACCATTTTAATGTGGGTCATCGGGAGAGATTTCAGTAGGGAAAATTTCAGGTGTATTATGGCTTTTGTCTTGTCACAATGCATGTGTCTATAACATGAGAGAGAAGTTATAGAGCAGCACTCATCTCGCTTAAGACCATAAGAAACTCCCTAATAAGTGTGAGCAGAGAAAGACAATACAAGGTAGCATTGTATGTTCTTGTGTTTTAGCAAGCTTGGTAAGTAAATATATTCTGTAGTTTAAATGTACATCACATTTTAACTGTCCTAATATTGATCATCCTATGAAGGAATTATATTGAAGTCTAGTAGTTATTAGTGTAAAGAGGGTCAGATGCAGAGACTGGTACAAAGCAAGAGCTCTCATGGTAATGATGCTGCTATTTATAGATCCCCATTTCATTAGTTGCAGAGTTTCAGAGAAGAGATTTTCTCTAGGGGAAATGGATACTTGAAGTTCATTTTCTTCCTGATGCACATTAAGGTAGAAACATGAACAACCTTCAGGATAGGACACATGATTACAGGATTTTGGACAATTTTCCCTAAATATATTTGCAGTAATACACACTACGGATTTTAAACGTGCTAGCAGGTTTTCCAGCTGAGCTTCATTTTCCACATATCCTTTAGACTTATTTTCTTGTGAGAATTTTTCTTTTTTTAGAAGAATGTTATGAAAAATTGGTACCATGCCAGTAAGCCCAGCCATATTAATAATTTTATTTTTTAAAAGAAAATATACAAATCTGCTAAGCAGCACAACTGATCATAAAAGTTGTAGTTTACTACATAATATCTACCTCCAGAACACACACGGTACACTCCCAATTATCAAACAGCATTATGTTCCCTGATATGAATTAATTATCATGAAAATTTCTTTGAATATCTAAAACCTTGATGATCCAAACATAGTCAGTGCCCCCATGACATTCAGATAATCGAAGCGCATTATAATTTGTGTGTGCGTGAGTTTCTAGTGCTTGTCGTCTTGGAATTCATGACATCTTGACTTATTTTTTTTCCTTTAAGAGAATATTTACTTAGTTAGTATTCACTTAATTAGAACTGACTGTTTAATGTTTTCTGGGAGGGTATTTATGGTATTTTCTTTGCCATATTTGCATTCCAGAAATTAAGTCCCCATGCCATTATTCGGCAAGCCTTTCATACATTAGAATGATGAATTGAAAGCAGAAATGGGAAAAAGACTGCAATGCAATGAAAATTTAATCAGCGTCTTCTGCTGCTTTAATAAGGCAAATAATTCTTATTGGCCGCTGCGTTAAGGTTTCTAATATTTAATTCATAACAAACCTTGCATTATTCTGCAGCAGCATCGACAGCTCCACTTTGCTGCCTGCCAACAGGCAACCATAAAAACTTAAAAGCAGATGTAAATGTCTAAAACAAGGAGAATGATTAGATCTAAAGCGGTCAGAAAAAATCAACAATATTGCCAGCAAGTTTGATAAATCTTTACATGCTGTTTAGTAATGCACCAAATGATATTAATTAAACTCATTAAATGTGTTGATTTTTAGGGATCGAGGTAACTTTTATGAAATGTGAAATTTTATAGTTCCCGCAACCCCCCAAAGGAAACAGATGCAGATGCAAGCTTATTACTAACCAAATTTGAACTTTGTTATTGATGTTGGAGTACCCAGTTAATTTTTATATATAGGAAATCTATTATATTGCAATGTAAAACTGTAGTCAGTTGTCCCATATATTTGTGTATATATATATAATGCTAGTATTAAGCAAAGGAACACAAGCTCATTCTGATACTATGCATTTCTTTCTCTCTCTTTCTCTCTCTAATACTAATTTTTATTGACTTTTTAAAAAATATTGCAATAGGGAAAATATACTTTTAGTTTATAAACCTTTTCCTAAGGCTTTTTTTGAGATCTGGGAATATTATTCTGAGTTGCCTTTAAATGTGATTGCAAAATCTGCCACACTGAGTTTTTCATTTCAGATCTAAAAAAATTAGCTAAGATACTGCTAAGATTAAAGGTAAACATGCTGTATAATTCCAAAGGATGTGGCAGAGTGTTTTGTAGTGTGAGGCAACAGAAAATGGCAACCTGCCAATGCTAGGTGCAAGCTCTTGTTACATAGAAGGGTTGCGCCTGTTCTCATTTCTTCTTGAAATGGCTTAATTGGTGTCAGCACCCCAGGGATAAAGGCCTCTAACACTGAAATCCACACGATTCACCCTGTCTCTGCTCGGTGTAGGGAAACTGGTAACAACTGGTGGTGAATGAGGAGTGAACGGTGCTGTAACAATACTCGATGATGTTTGGGATGACAGAAATTAATACGCACTTGCTTGAAGAAAGCAATGATTAATGGCAGTGAGCAAGGGAATGCTGTCCCTCCTTTAACTCCACTTTGATGGGGATTGAAAAGCAAAAGCCTGTTTTCATTCTTTCTCGAAAGCAGAGGTCACCCAGAGTACATTACAGCAATTTTTCCTCTCTGTTTTTTATTTCATAAATATTATGATAAGCACAGATTAGATAGATTCCCCCCCACCAAAGGTTTAAGAATATTTTGTCTGTTTGCTGTTTGTGCTTAACAAAGATATCCTACATGTTTCATTTTCCTTTGCATCAGAATAATTAGTGGAATTAATAATTTTTTTTTAAAAAAATCATCACATTAGTATTTCTCCATTTTTTACATGTGGAATTTCAAGGTCTTCATTTTCAATGTGTTGATCGGTCAGAATGCATAAAGGAGTATTGCTGAGGAGGGGAAAAAAGGTTAAAAACCTAAGTTTCCACATTGAATTTTTGATGTAAATATATTTTGCAAGATCCTTGCACTTGTCAGCAGCTTTCTTAGCTATTTGATAAAGAATCTTTATTCTACAAGAAGACTGAAATAACACAACTGTGCTTTGGATAATGAATTCTTCATCTAAGAACTTTAAAACAAAGTACAATGTTGGCATTTTTTTCTTTGAGTGAGAAGGCTGATACATCTTTGGGATCCGACAGGAAGACATAAATTAATAGAGTTCTGGAGATCAGTTTCTCATTAATAATCCATTTTGTCATGGTTCTTGGCATTGTCAACCTAGTAGCTGGTTCATATTTTGCTAAGGGATAAAAGCACATGATGTCTTAAGGCACAACACAAGGAAAAAGAGTTCATCATATTCTGGAGAAACTAGCTATGAAAAATTATCTTGTTTTGCAGAAAAACAACATATTTATTTGCAGTTTTTAGGTATTTCTTAATTCTCAACCTAACCATTTATTTTTATAACATTAGCAGAAATAGAGCTCTGAATCAGAGACCCATTGTTATTTTGTAGTTAGTGCTTTGTTTTACTGCTGCCCTTCCCAGTTATTTGTGGTTTGTTTTGTTGAAAAATTACAGTAGATCTCAGCCCTTTTCATAGTGCATTTTTAGACTACATGGCAGACTGTGCCCAATTTAGAACAGAGGGTTGAACAATGCTGGCTTTCCCTTTGTGAAGGTAACCATGTAACTCTTGCCAATTTCACCGCAGTCCAGACACTCGGTAAATACTTGACAGACCCCAATTCATTTTGAAGACTGCAGAAAAAAATGTAAGAGATTGTGTTATCATCAGCATGATAACACAAACTGGAATCTTTCACCTTTTTAAAGTTTTAAATCTAGTATCCTGTATATGTTAAAACTATGGCAGCACAGACAAACAATGCAGCCACTTAAAAGGTGTTAAACTTGCAATGTCAACCCAACTAGAGAAGGATTTTGATCTGATTTAGCTGCATGTCCTCTTTTTAAATGTAATTTACACTGAAAAGTGACATAATGCAGCTCTCAGTGAAATCATGTGATATCTGTCTTTGGAGCATATCTCAGGAGACTTGTCAGGCACTCAGAGGGGAAAAAGAAAGGGAGGAAACTAGCCCAAACAACTTAGCTATGAGATGTAACCGTTCCCGAATGTTCATCATTTAACCAAAGGCAGGGGGCCTTCTAGGGCAAGAGCTGAGGGAGTCATGGATTCAAAGGGGAAGAAGGGGGCAGCAATCCTACTGGGTTTACAGAAGGGAGAGAAAAGGATGTGCCATGTGCTGGGAGCACAGCAGTGGCCAGCCATGAACAACGTGGCATGATGTGGACATTCTCCTAGCAGAACATGATGCAGCCAACACATCTGCCAGCCTTTTATACAGCAAGAGGATTCATGGTGGGGGGTGGGGTCTGGGGGGGGGCGGGGAAGAGTCACATACATAACTTTAAAAAAGTCACAACAGGGCACATGGAATGTAGGAGGCATAAATACATCTCTTCTGATCCTTGTTCCATAGACCTGTGGGTCACAACTCAGATAATCCTCAATGCAGCGCAAGGAGCTTGTGCTGTTACTTACCAGAATGCTAAGTGATCTGCCCATAAACATATACTTTCATTTTGATGTCCCCTTAACCTTCATGAGCATTAATATTCAGTCATAAGAGGAACAAAAGGGATAAACCTCTTGACATGTCTTTCATGGACTTACTTGGGTAGATAATTCAAAGATGCAATTTGTCCTCTTTGAGTGTTGGATGGAGGAGATGGTGGCATTTAGCACTTGGTGTGGTTAGAAGCACTGTGTTTATTTCATCAACAGGAATATATAACTGTTTACAGCTTTCTTCTTTGTCTGAAAACAGAGGAGGTTTGAATTATGAAGATTTAGAACATGCCTCTCTATACAGAATTGCAAAGGACATTTGTCTCAGCACATTGTAGTGAAATTTTAAAGAGCAGGTTTTGACAGGAGACATTTTGCTGACACAGAATATTTTGTTCACTTCTGACTCTCAAATAAGTGCTACTTCTGTCATAATGATTGATTTATATTCGTTTTAGACCATACATTTCACATCCTCTTTTTTTTTTTTTTTAGTGCTTATGGCTACATTGTTGTAGAATATCACAGTTTTAAAATTGTTATGAGCATGGTATCAAGTTTCATATTTGACTAATAAAATAAAAATTGTGTCTAACTGACCATGCATATTTTGCAGTACAGTCTGTATGTAGTGAAATCCCTACTGATATTATCTTATAGAAAGACAAAATAAAGACGTTTTAAAATCAAAATGCCTGTTAAAATAAAGATGAGCAAATACTGAATTTAAATTTAACAACATTATTATTGATTATTGATAAGTGCTCTTTCAGAAGCCCCATGCACTGCAGTACACCACTCCTGTGTCATTGTAGGTCTTGTGCTGAGGTGCTGGGCACCTTTCAACTCCTATTAAAATTGTTAGGAGTTGTGGGTCTTCAGCACCTCCTAAAGGTTGGATCCTGTTGTGGGTTTGAGTCCTTTGGAGGTTTAAGACTGATGGTACAATTTCAGTAGATTTGCTCTGGATTTGCCCACTTTCCCCCCTTAGACTCTTGATGTAAAGTTTTAGTTTTTATGTATTAAAAAAGTGCACTAAGCAACCCCCCTTTTATTTTTATTACTACTTCTAATTGAAACACATCCCTCCATGTAGCTGAATAATCCTTATTGGAGTAGGACCCTCTTTCGAGAGTTATGAGTTAGTAAACACAAGCTGTCTTGTTTTCAAGCTTTTCCCCAGTTAAAATGAGGGAGGCTGTGATTTCCTTGGGTAACTGGCATTTGGGGTTGAGCTGAAGCACCAGTAAGGCGTATGCTTTTATTCTTTGTTCTCTTGATTAATTTCCCAAGTGCCTTGATTTCTGTGACAATCCATAGGAAATGGCATATCTTAGTTTATATGTTTTTGACCTTTGAGACAGAATACCTTACACCATTGCTTGCACTTTTTTGATACATGGGTGACGTTGGTAGCTGAAAAAAGAAACTGCAGTATTGAAAGAGAGGTAAACTTGTCCATAGACCTACTCCCAGAGTGACCATATAAATAATTGAAATTACTATATTAATTGGGCCTGGGGCTATTTCAAGGGGAGGCTCACAGCAGTGTTGGAATTATGCCAGGGATGATTCCCTATATCCAAGGAGAAGTCCTAGTGATGTCTCAGATGATAGAAAGTTCGATTACATGAAAATATCCCCACTTAGCCGAATTCCAGAGGTGTGGGGAGGAAGGAAGGGAGCAAACTTTATATTTACGAAGCATCATCCAGTGACTACCCACAACTACCCAGTGACGTTGCCATTCTTGGAAGTGACTGTCAGCTTTATCTGCTTCAAGGTTATTGTTCTAACGCACCTTATGCTGATGAGCAGGAAGAGGATGATATTATACCCCCCCTCCAACCCACCCCCCCTAAAAAAAACCAAACCAAAACAGGTTGCTAAGAATAAAGGAATGAGCCTGGACTTGAAGTGAGGTGACTCCACTTGGACCAATCCAATCTCCTGAGTCCCTCCCTTTATGTGAAAGGGAAGAGACTTTGTCATTTGCACTGGTTGGGGGTCAGGTCAGTGTGGGAAAGGTCACATTCGGATGTTTTTGGCCTCTGCTACAAAAAGAAAAACATACCAAGTTGGCTAAATAATTCCTGGAGAAAAGGAGAAGCTAATATTCAAGCAAGAGTTCAGGAAAAAATGCCTCCAAGATCTTACAGATTTTGGAAATATTTGACAATATTGGGAACATCAACTACTGACGAAAAAAAAACCAGCCCTCTCCAGAAACTCTTTCACAGTTGTGCCAAGAAAAGCAGCTTCAATGGAACATTTTCATAAACTATCATCAGTTATGCAGCAGCAGCTTCACAAATCAGAAATGATATCTTCAGGCACTGCTGTCAAGTGTTATTCAAATAATACCAGCCTCACATTTGAATAACAGCAGACATTTTGAATTAATTAATCAGATGAGATAGTCTAGGCCTTTTCTCATTAGTCTCTGGGTCAGGCATGGGAAGATATATGCGTTGGTGATGATATACTTGTCTTTAATCGTGATTTATGAAGATTTAGGATTGTGTGTGATTTGTCAAAGGTTCTGGGAAAAGGCTGGTGCATATTTCACTACCTAATCTGAGACTGATGTCATAATGCTGAGAGATCGACCCCTATTGTTAGGGTATGTGGGAAGCACAGGTAGGCACCGCATCCCAGGATTTTTACTGGCTTATCTTTGCAACTATCAAACAATGCTGTAAACTTTTACTGCCAGCAGTTAACAGTCCCTGCTTTAATTATAGGCAAATTCTTCATTCTGTCCAAAGGGGAAGCTTCAGTAGTTATTTAGTTAAAAAAGCATAACAGACCTTATATCTATGACCAAGTGTAAATCATGGATAAGTTGGCAAATTTCATGGCTTGGTCATGGTGAAAATATAAAATTTCATGGTTTGTAACAGATTAATGGAAAAATCCTGTTAAAACTGCAAATAACAGAACAACAAGTAAGGTGAAGCTCCTTATGTGACACCTTCCCTCCCATAGGATTTATTTTTAGCTGAAATCGATATTAATAACACAAAGCTTTTCCATAAAGATGCAGAAGATCTGCAGCACGTGTTCTCTGGGCTGCACTAGTTTCTCTTTCGCTTAACTAGTATGTGTTGATTAATTTGGACCAAATAACTGTCAACTCAGTTGCAGTATAACATTCGTTAGATACATGAAATACAGTGTATTTTGTATTTTAACCAAAGTGTATTTTTTAAAACATCATATACATTACTTATATAATGAACAAACAGTGATCAGTGATTCTTTGTATTGGGAAGAAGAGCTGACAACTCTGAATATTGGTGTGTACTTCCTACTCTAGGTCAGGAAAAGGTATTTTCTGCTAAGTGCTAGATCCCTACAGGATGTTGGCGCATGAACTCCCAGTATGTACAGGCTCTGAAGGAAGCATTATGATGATGGAAGCATGTCCCATGCCTTAGATTTGTACTGCCATGGTGTCATCTTACAACCATTAATGCACAGTATTTTCCCTATGCAGAATCCCATTTAGAGGAAACAGGACATTTGCACCAGTCTTTTAAAAGATATATTTTGGGGCAGGGAGAGCGTTACATGGAGACAGCATGAATTATTGATACCTTTGGAAGAGAGGCTTGCTTAAAGGTTCATTGATAATGTCTCTTTTCCAGAGAAAGTGAGCATGGACCTTTCACGATGTCCAGAGTTATTACAATGTCAGAGTAATTGTAGCAGTTCCATTGATATATCCATCCTCAGGGGACCCTTGCGTTCCATCTGATGATGTCAGTGAAACGCATGAGTACAAGCTGTAACAGTAATTTTGACATTGAATAATATCAGCAGAATTGCAGATCTCATATATTCTCAATGGAAGGCTATCCTCCCCCTCCATCGCCCCCCGCCCCCAGGAGGGTCCAGCGTTATGGGTTAGCACGGTAGGGCTAGACCTTTGCTTTGTGAACCTGCTTTCTTTTCTGCCTGGCGTAGTAATAGTTGCCGCCTCAAATTGTCACTCCAGCTACTACGTTCTAACCTTTGTATTTAGATCATCCTTTATGACAAGAAACGGATCTTCTCTCTCTGAAACTTAGTAATCCAGCTATTTATAATAAGCAGGGTGGCTTGACACCTCAGGGATAGTGCACTAAGCCTGTTGCTCTTGAGAGCCTGTTTTCTGCTCCTCTCTCCATTTGATGGGACAGAAATGACAAGCATGTGAAGCACAGTGAGTGGAAATGTGCTGTGAGGAGGCCTGCTGGTGTATGGAATTGCTCCTCACCGTCAGCAGTGAGTGGTGTTGTAAAGGCTCTAGAGTACATTGCCTGTAGCCCAAAACAAACAGCACTAGGTGAAATACTTTTTAAAAGAAGTTTTCTGAGCGTGTTGGATGTCTCAGTTGATAAAAGCTTCAGATATTGAATAAAAACCTGAAATAGCCATGTCTCGTAGAACTCCTGTCCCATGCATTGCAGAGATCTCTTGGAACTAATGCACAATTGTTTGGAGAATTATACCCTTTCTAATACCTAACTGTATGGAGGTGCTATGTCTCTGTGATCCCGTTTAGGATTGTTCTGGTCCCCAGTTATTGACTCCCCTGAAGGGACTTTATCTATTCTTCTTCTGCTTAAGTTAAGTTGTCTGTTGGAGCAGGTGAGAAAAACTCAACTATATATCCATGCGTAAAGAGTACCACAAGGGTCTGGTCACTCTGGATGCCCACATGCTATGAGTATACCGAGGCACACAACAACACTGAAAGTGCCTCAACCCACCTGCATGGTGAAGGTTTCCCATATAACTGCATTTCTTTGGATGTCATACTCACCTGCCATTCAGTGTAAAGTATTTTTATTTGTGGGAATTACTGAAGAGTGAGTATATGAGACTTTTGCTGGGCCTTTGTGAAGATGATAGCCTGTTTTCTGGGTGACTATTCAGTCTGTTCACAGTAGTTTTCTACACTTAAGAGTGCAGAGTGCAGTGCGGTTTACATGCAAACATATATTTCTGTATATTAAGCATGTTTGTTAATATATTATTATTACTTTGGGCTAATAACAAATAGTAGTCAGTCAGTGAGATAAAAAGGGACAGAGTTCAATAGTAATTCTCAGACAGCTGAGTAATTACCCAGACAGCTTGCAGTCAGAAAAGCTGTTCAAAGCTAGGATTATAAACTACACTGATGGCAACTCTACTGGGTGGAGTTTTAAAAGATTGTTAGCGTGTTTTGTATGTAATTGTAAGACACACTTTCAGCATTCCTCCTGATGAATTTCTCCTTTAGAAGCCAGAATCAACAGAACTATTAAAAAAACAAAAAACCCTACAACAGGCTGGTTTCCAGAATCAGTCAAAATTATTTCTAAATATTTATTTCTAAACTAGAAAGATTTTGTGTTTGAGAATGACTTAGAGGCACTTTATCTTTCAAACTTAAATGACATAAATCCAGAATTCCTTTAATTTTTACTACCATAGTCAGCATCAAACTGTATGCATAGCAACACAGATTTTTTGGTTTTGTTTTTAAATATCAAGTCATCCCCTTCCCATATGAGTGAATGTAGCCTCTCTTTATTTTGAATCATTTCATTAGTTTTTGCTAGCATGGTGCTTTCCATGATGTTGTTTCCTTCTTTTCAAGCTGTGCATGGTGAGTGAAATTTACTTCTGAGCTCACAGCTAAGGGAAGGACTAGGCAGCGCTTAAGTCCCATTTAAGCCCTGAAGCATAATCTCAAAACTTCTTCAGGGGCTGGGTCAGCCAGACTGGTATTAGCCATCCAGGCACTCTTCACTCTGGTGCCTTGCAGACTGGATTTAAGATCCTGACTCCAGCCTTGGGAGTCAACAGTTGGATCAGCTTTGTGTTCATTAACAGCTGACTTTCTTGTTCACTGGGGCGATCACTCACTGTTTCCTATTCTGCAGAACGGGTCAGAAGAAAGAGAATTTAGGCAGAAACTTTGTTTTTGAAGCAGCTGAATGAAAAATGTTTTTGTTGGATTTTTTTAAGAGAAGTACTTGATTTATTATAAGATGCGTTAAATTCTGCATCTCCAGTGTGCATTAAGCCACCTCATCACCAAGCACCAGAGGGTGTACAAGCTCAAAAGCAGGAGAGCAAGCTGTAAAGAGATTTCCAGCTCATGGGTCTGCCCTGGTAATAGGCCTGTGATGGGGGAATATAACAGGGCTCTTTGGGGTCAGGGTTAATAAATAACTACTGTATCCCCCTACCCAGTGGTGAGCTGGAGCCGGTTCGCTAGAACTTGTTGTTAAATTTAGAAGCCCTTTTAGAACCAGTTGTCCCTCCAAATTTAACAACCGGCCAAAAGTGGCGCCTTAGGTGCTGACCCCGTGGGTGCTCCAGGGCTGGAGCACCCCTGGGGAAAATTTGATGGGTGCAAAACACCCACTGGCAGCTCCCCGCCTCGCCCCTGGCCCCAGCTCACATCCGCTCCGCCTCCTCCCCTGAACGCGCCGCCCGCTCTGCTTCTCCGCCGCCCCCCCCCCCCCCGGCTTCCTGCGAATCAGCTGTTCGCGCGGAAGCCGGGGAGGGCTGAGAAGCAGGTGGCGGCTTTGCACTCAGGCCCAGGGAGGCGGAGCAGAGGTGAGCTGGGGCGGGGGGGGGGGGAGCACGAGGAGGGCCGCCGGCGCCACAGCAGGTAACCTGGGGGGGGGCGGCAGAGGGGAACCGCTTCTTGTCCCAGCTCACCTCCGCCTCCACCTCCCTGGGCCTGAGCGCCAAGCTGTCGCCTGCTTCTCAGCCCTCCCTGTAATAGGGGAGGAGGCTGAGCGGAGGTGAGCTGGGGCCGGGTGCGGGGCGGGGAGCAGCCGGTGGGTGCCCTGCACCCATCAAATTTTCCCTGTGGGTGCTCCAGCCCCGAGCACCCACGGAGTCGGTGCCTAAGGCGCCACTTTTAATATGATCAGTGGGGGGAGCGACCGCTCCCCCTTCTCCCTCCCCAGCTACTCTCCCCCGCCCCTAGGAGCCAGAGGGACCTGCTGGATGCTTTCTGGGAGCTGCCCCAGGTAAGCACGGCCGGGACTCCCCACCTCGACCCCCAGCAGGTCCCTCTGGCTCTTAGAGGCGGGGTGGGCACCCACTACGGTGGCCCATGAGACCCTTCTGCCCAGTTCTGGGGGCGGACAGGGGAGGGGGGTGGATGGGTCAGGTTCCGGGGGGGATGTCAAGGAACACGGAGGGTTGGATGGGGCAGGAGTCCCTGGGGGGCGGGGGTGGACCACGACCCCCTCGTGGGGTGAGGAGGGAACTGGTTGTTAAGATTTTGGCAGCTCATCACTGCTCCTACATTGTATTTTCTGTCTAACTGTAATACCTGGTAAGCATAAGTAATTATCAGGCCCTAGGCTGATATATAAGCCTGTAATTATTCACCTCAGAGTTTCATAGACATTAAGATCAGAAGGGACCATCATGATCATCTTGTCTGATCTCCTGCACATCGCAGGCTCACCCACCTACTCCTGTACTAGGCTCATAACCTTTTGCTGAGTTACTGAAGTCTTGATTTAAAGACTTCAAATTACAAAGAATCCACCATTTACTTCAGTTCAAACCAGCAAAGTGACCCATGTCCCACGCTGCAGGGGAAGAGGAAGAACTCATCCAATCTGATCTGGGGGAAAGTTCCTTCCTGCCCACAAATATGGTGATCAGTTAGACACAGAGCATGTGGGCAAGGCCCTCCAGACACACACCTGGGAAAGCATTCTCTGTAGTAACTCAGAGTCCTCCCCCATTCTACTGTCCCATCTCTGGAATAAAGAGATTGCTTGGAATATAGGTGGTTATGGAAAAACAAGATTCTTTAGGGACGGAGCTGCGTACATGTGGTTGGACATGGTCAATCAGTGTTATATTTACTGTGTTTTGTACATTAAGTCAGAGCACGTTGGGTATAGAGTATCTGTGTGTTGTGCTGTGTCTCTTTTCTGCTCACGGAAGCAATGCACGTGCCTGTGATGTGCTGCCTGTTATTTGCCCAGTGTGCCCAGCCATACCATGCTGTAGGGGTGAGGTCTGTGCATAGTTTGAGACTGTATTCTTGCCAGCAAGATAAAAAAGTATGGATTGGATGAATGGACTATAAGTGGGATAGAAAGCTGGCTAGATCGTTGGGCTCAACGGGTCGTAATCAATGGCTCCATGTCTAGTTGGCAGCAGGTATCAAGCGGAGTGCCCCAGGGATCAGTCCTGGGGCAAGTTTTGTTCAGCATCTGTATTAATGATCTGGATAAAGGGATGGATTTCACCCTCAGCAAGTTAGCAGATGACACTAAGCTGGGCGGAGAGGTAGATACACTGGAGGGTAGGGATAGGGTCCAGAGTGACCTAGACAAATTGGAGGATTGGGCCAAAAGAAATCTGGTGAGGTTCAACAAGGACAAGTGCAGAGTCCTGTACTTAGGATGGAAGAATCCCATGCACCGCTACAGGCTGGAGACTGACTGGCTAAGCAGCTGTTCTACAGAAAAGGACCTGGGGATTACAGTAGATGAGAAGCTGGATATAAGTCAGCAGTGTGCCCTTGTTGCCAAGAAGCTCAATGGCAAATTGGGCTGCATTAGTAGGATCATTGCCAGCAGATCAAGGGAAGTGATTATTCCCCTCTATTCAGCACTGGTGAGGCCACTGGAGTATTGCATCCAGTTTCGGGGTCCCCACTACAGAAAGGATGCAGACAAATTGGAGAGAGTCCAGTGGAGGGCAAGGAAAATTATCAGGGGGCTAGGGCATATGACTTTTATGAGGAAAGGCTGAGGGAACTGGGCTTGTTTAGTCTACAGAAGAGAAGAGTGAGGGGGGATTTGATAGCAGCCTTCAACTACCTGAAGAGGATACCAAAGAGGATGGAGCTTGGCTGTTCTCAGTGGTGGCAGATGACAGAACAAGGAGCAATGGTCTCAAGTTGCAGTGGGAGGTCTAGATTGGATATTAGGAAACACTATTTCACTAGGAGGGTGGTGAAGCACTGGAATGGTTTACCTAGGGAGGTGGTGGAATCTCTATCCTTAGAGGTTTTTAAGGTCAGGCTTGACAAAGCCCTGGCTGGGATGATTTATTTGGGGTTGGTCCTGCTTTGAGAAGGGGTTTGGACTAGATACCTCCTGAGGTCTCTTCCAACCCTAATCTTCTATGATTTCAAACTGTTTAGTATATAGTCATGGTTAAAAGATCTATCATTTGCTTTATTCATTACAGCAGAGTTTCCCCTCTGATCTAATGCAGGCTGGGTCTTATTCCTTTCTCTCAAATATATGTACTGTATGCCATGGAGAGAAGGTTAACAGAGGCTCAGATTTTTAAGAATAGTTCTTAAAAGCACAACTCTACTATCTAACGTTTGTAGCAGATAATAAAATTAATGGACAGTAAAGAGCCCAACCCCCAGATTTCAGAACACATTCCAGCTGCCTCAATTGAATATTTAATATACATTACAAAAAGGGAAAGGGCAAAGTTCTGCTGCGGGTTCTGCATGACAGATTTTTGTCTCTGCCATTCTGTCCTCCCTGCGTGTGGGGCTCTCCTGCTGGTGAGCTGCGCATGTGGAGTCTGGGAGACAGAATGTGATCCCAAATGTGGATTTGGGGCTGCTTTAGTTTGGGATTTGTAACAGCAAAATGCAGTTTTTATCAACAAATGCCTTTTGTGGGATTCACGCCTCAAGGTTGCCAATTTTGGTTGGACGTATTCCTGGAGGTTTTATCATATGATATAATCTTTAATTCAAGATTAATCTTTAATTCCTGGAGCCTCCAGGACAATCCTGGAGGTTTGGCAACCCTAGCAAGAGTGAGTGCTGGACAAAATGCCTCTCTCTTTCTTGGGACTACTTATTTCTGCCATCTTCTGGTTATTGCTCCACAGCTTCCACTAGTGGGCCCAATCCTGTTTGCTTTGCCCCAGAACCAATGGAACAGTCCTGCTCTCCCACTGAAGTCAATGGGATGAACTCCTGCTGGGGAGGCGAGCAGAATTTGGCTATGTATTAATGATCACTGTTCAGGCCTGGGGTCTGTCTGCTGCTCTCCAGCCAAAGGCTATTCCTAGCTGTTATCCAGATCCAGGTCACACACTTCCTGCTTTGGCTCCTTTATTTAATAATTTCAAATGACAAATCTTTTAATTGCCTTCTGTTATAAATCTGCGTCCCGACCTATAGGTACCCAATAGAACTAGACAGTTTAATGTACAGATGAATCCATATATTAAATGTAACATAATGAAGAAATTTCAAAGACAATTCTTAGCCTTAAATTATAAAGTTAATGCGAATTTACTCTTTATACTGTACTTATGAGCTTATCAGAAGTCCTCATTATTTACTCAGTAGCACTTATTTAATTTTCTCTACAGTTCCATCAGTATTTCGTTTATGAAAAGACCAATAGATTTAAAAACTCAAAATTCTGTAGGGTTTCTTATCTTGATGTGTGAATAAATATCTGCTTTCTGGGGAGGATTGTGTGTAAAGAGAGAGTTGTTTGTGGCACATCCATGTATGCCCCTATTTGATGCTTAAGAGTCTAATGTTAGCTGAGCACTTCACGGGTCAAAATGCATATAATGCAAATAATGTAACACCAGTTTAAAAACAAACAAAAGTGACATGGCTTGTCTCAGGAATCCCAGAGAGAGAGAAAACTTGACCAATTTTAAAAAGCAAATAGTTGCTTGGTTTTGGAAAGACCAGGGCAGTATTAAAAATGCAGTGCTCCATTAGCCATTGCTTCACCCCAGTTAGGGTGACTAAATGTCCTGATTTTATAGGGACAGTCCTGGATATTTGGGGTTTTGTCTTATATAGGTGTCTATTACCCCCCACCCCTGTCCCAATTTTTCACACTTGCTGTCTGGTCACCCCCAACACATTTAAACATGGGTCACTTTGTGTAGTGGGAAGAATCAGTAAAGGTGAGGATGATGTCAGATCTGACATGGTTCTTGTCAGCTTGGGCTATGTAATGTCACCCAGTTTTTGCCGCTGAGCTTTTATGACTGTGATCTCTGATGTTCTGCAGTGACTAGTCTCGGCCGTAAAAAAACAGAAGCTAGTTTGTTTGTTACTCTTTTTGCTTGTTCAGTTTGTATTTATAAGGATTCTGTCCTGATGAAGAGAGACTCCTGGTTGTTGCTGTATTTTGTTTCTGCTAACTCATCCCACCAGCTTACAGCCAGTATTATAATTATATATCTCCATTTCCTAAACACCTGGAGGACCCTTTCCCCTAGGCACACAGTTCCCCTCTTTATTGGTATTAAAGGGAGTTCTGACTTCCGAATGTATAGCAGTGACTTCAATGTCTGTAGCAAAGCGTGAAGTTCATAGCAATTACGGCTTGCCTTGTGCTTAGAAAAAGAGACTACATCGTGGTAAACAGTGCTATTTATGGGGATGAATAAAATACAGTACTGGACTGAGCGGAAGGACGAGGAACATGGATGAGAGAATTGGGTTATCACTGGGGGAGAAAAGCCTCTACAGACTATTGTATTCTGTACTTCTCTGCAGAGTAGTCATCTTGAGCCACAGGAGGATTTCTTCGTAGGGTTATCAGCCCTTCCAGACCATTCCTTTTACAGACTGAGTGCTTTGTTGCCTCAGTAAATTGCATGTGTGCGAGGGCTTTAGCACTGGAATGTCCAGCTTCATTTTGGGGATCAGGAGGGTTTTGTATAATTGAAAATCCCAGGTTTGTGGTATCAGAGATACAAGACACTGGTGTGATAAACAGGGGTATGGCTAGACCAGGGACAGGCTGGACTCACCCTCCTTATTTGCTCCTGCTCTGTCAGAGCTGCTCGTGACTTCAGGAGATTAAACAGGGAAGTATGCAGTGGTGGGCAGAAGAATAAATAACCATATTTTCTGCAGTGACAACACAAACAAGTAGGGCAGCATTAGCAAGGAGAGTTTATTCCCATTCTCACTAGAGTGTGTTGTATTTAAATACTGCCCAGAATCTTCAGACTCTGGGAGACACACGACTGAAATGAATTTTTCAAGTGTGGCAAATTGTTAGTTTTAAGGCCTTCTTTATAGCTCTGTTGTGGTTTTAAATCAAAGGAGAAACCCACATCTATCATGCTATTTAGCATTAATTATGGCTGACTCCTGCATTCAGATTGAATGGCATGTGGCTGTGAAAGCATTACATGGCAGCATGGTCTGCTTAGTGCAGAACTGGTGCAGTGCTAACATGGAGGGTCACTGCATCTTCCAGGCATGGAGAGTTTGGTGCATCCATTGGGAGCTTGTCTGTCTGAACCCCAGTGCATTACTGAAGGACAGGTACGTCCCCAAAAATCTGTATCCAAAACTTCAAGATTCCAGAGTCTTCCTGCATCTGGGAACAAATCCTGCAGTTTCCTCCATAGTCACAAAGGGCTTTGGATGCCGTGGAACCAGTTTGGTTCCTCTACACAAGGATGGTAGGGGGCAGGACAAGGTTCCGGGGTGTGTGTGTGTGTGTGTCATCTTCTGCACCACCAAGGAGAGAGAAGGAGGGTAGGGAGGGGAACGACTGATGGATTCAGTGGTTGCTCGCTCTCCAAGGTGCTTGGTCTGTAGATGCTAATAGAGGTCTGAGATGGCAGCTGACATTGTGGAGTAGCCTGGGTCGAAGGATTCTGTTCCTCACCAGCATGATCCCACTTGTCTCCCCTATACCAGTCCCACTTACTTGGTGCTTAGCTTGCTGTGGTGGGTGGGAAGGGAAGAAGGATCTGCAAAGAGTGCATTGCATAGAGAGTTCAGCGTGGAAATACTCTTGCAGTGCCTGCCCATTTATCTGGACCCTCCAGTATCCCCATGAATGTCATGTCCCAGTTATGTTTCATCAATCGGGGTTTCACTGGATGGAGTACTCCACTGTATTGTGCTTAGCCAATAGGATTTATGCACTCAAGTGGTCTGTTCTGTTATGACTATGCCCATGTAGCCCCACATCAGTCTCAGCTGAGGTTGCCTGCGCACAATGAGAGGGGAATAGGTTTCAGTATTGTTTTATAGCTGATATTTGGTTGGGTTTTCATAGTGCTTTAGTACACACACTCTGTGATTCAGTTATCCATTACAGCGACAGAATATCGTCTCCAGGGAGACAACAGAAAGATATATTCATGTTGCAACCCCACACTATGCTTAACGCTGGAGAATGATGAGTGCAACTATGACATTTTGGTACCGAATAAGGTGTCTTAAATACAAAGGAAGGAGACAGGAAGAGTTCTTCATCTTCAGTCCCTGGTACTAGTCAATCACATACGGATATAAGACCATGAGAAGGCCAGAGGCTCCTCAATCCACTATGGGTCAGATCCTGCCTCTCTTGCTCTCATTCAAAGTACCTTACCCCTCAGCTGCTCCAGTTGTCACTCACAGCTGTGAATTCTATATGCGGGAGAAACCCATCAGAATGCTAGATTATTTTGTATCAACATTAGAACTCTCTTTTAGAGGTATACAGAGTCAAATTCTGCCACCCTTTCTCATGCTGAATACTCCCAGAGTTCCTGCCTTGTACAGAATTTATATCTGTGAGGGAGTCATGTGAAAGAAGGAGTTGATGGGGCTGTCAGAATATACCATTTACCCAACTGCTCTGAAACTCTAAGAATGGTAGGGTATATATTATACACCGTCAACTTCACCTATAGAATGGGATTTTCCAAAATGCCTAGAAAATTTAGGAATGAAAATCCTATTGACTTTCCATGGTACTTGTGCTCCTAAATCGCTCAGCTTTTGAAAATCTCACATTTACTAATCTGCAGTTATAAAGCTTGATTTCAGGAAACCCAATCCACCGCAGTGTGTGTGTGTGTGATGCACATATGTGTGTAAATCAAGTAGGCATACATAAGTGGGCTTTGCTTATAAGGATCCCATTGAATGGTAATTAGAGAGCAATAGAGTTACCTCTCTGCACAAGTGCATATCTCCCCATTCTAAGGCACATCTGCCAGTGAGGAACTGGGACAGAGCGTCTCTGTATTTGCATATGAGAATGGCTCACCTTAGAATGTGCACAATTCTGCAGACTGCCGCTAAAAAGCACAAGGAAGTCCCTGATTGTTCGGAGCGGGTAATACGTTGTTGGGGGGTGAAACCCTGCCCTGGAATTTTTAACATAGTTCTATTGCTGCTACAATTGGAGCCTGATTAGGGTTGTTACCGTGGTTACAGCGCTATAGTTTTAGCTTTTAATCACCTTCTACGTTACATAGTATCTAACACTGCTAACAGAGTGCAGGGCTGTCACAGGCCTTGCTTTAAAGTATAATAGTGTGTTGGGCTTAATTGTGCAACAACATTTTTCTATTATATTTGAAAGTGTTTAATAAAGAATGGCACTGAAAAGCAAATCGGAGCGGCACGTGTTAATCGGTGTCTGTGTCATTGACTCCATTGGGTTATAGTGTTCACTTGGATTTGAGGATCAAATAGCAGGTTGCCCAGGTGGAGCCTTCAAACCAAACTCTGCTTTGTGCGGTTTGTGCATGTACAGTTGTGTCACTTACATACACAGGCCTTCACACTTACACACACACAAACAGAAGAGTAACCTTTAAAACTGTGTTTAAAAAGTGATTTAAAAACTAAACTAACCATGGATCTCTTTTTATTTCACTGCTCTCTTCTCTTCCTTTCTCTCCCCTCATTGCTTTTCCCTCTTGTCCCATGCTGCTTCTGTCTCTCTCCTTCCTGGTGGACTAACAGCAGCAGCATCTGGAAGCGGGGCCAATAGGAGCAGGTGTTTTGGGGCAGGCTGGGGAGCGTTCATCTCCTCTGAAGTTATTCTGGCTTCCCCATTGCACCTGGAGAATAGACCCTGGTTAAGTTAGGGAGTAGCTTGAAGACTTTGCCGAAGTCTTGGGCTGCATCTTGGGCTGTAGTAGGTGAAATGCTGCGGTTCCCTTCATAACTAAACTGCGGCTATCACTGAATAACGTTAGTGCACTTTAGAAACCAAAGGGACTACATGCCCAGTGAGACACGGCCCTTGCAAGCCGACTAAAATATCTGCTGCCTCATTCAAAGCACTTCAGGGCGAAAGATCAGAACATGGCCCTCAACAATTCCTCCTTTTAGGTCAGAATGACTTTCTTCCAAAGGTGGTGATGGTGGGGAGGCTGATTTAAAAGTCAGGTAAATTGCTCTGATTTTGAATCTGATGCTCCATTCATTAATGACAGGTTTCAGAGTAACAGCCGTGTTAGTCTGTATTCGCAAAAAGAAAAGGAGGACTTGTGGCACCCACAGTATGCATCCGATGAAGTGAGCTGTAGCTCACAAAAGCTCATGCTCAAATAAGTTGGTTAGTCTCTAAGGTGCCACAAGTCCTCCTTTTCCATTCATTAAGGAGCTAGAAGGGCAATTTAACAGGATTCTCCCATGGAGAGTAAAAAGGTGAAGATTCACGTGCTAACATCCTATTCCCTTTGGTAAGATTTTTGAATTGCAACGTGTAAAATTCCCTCTGATTTCAGTGGGAAGCTTACCTGGTAAAGGTGTTTTGAATAGGGCCCTAGGAAACTCTGTTAAAAGCAAAATCCCATTTCTAGTGCTTCTGAGCTTGCTTCTTGCATCTGGATAAGGGAACTGCAGGTTGCCTGGGAGGTAAATAGCTGATGTAGTTTCAGGGCCCCCTCTTTTCAGCTGTACTCGCTCTTTGCTCAATCTGTTCATTCTTTGCTCTATCCAGCCTAGTTCCACTGGAGTGTATCAAATGGCACTAACTGTTATTTCCTGTGTAAGAATGCTTTTCTTATTGGCACTATTTTTGCCCCATGTCTGTGACTATGAACGCACTTCTTCTGGAATGAATACTTCAGCATATCCAGTTTGTTTCTCAAGGGTTGATTGTAAAATTACAGCTTTCTTTTCCGCTAGCAATGTGCTTTTGTACAGTATCAAATTGCATTAGTTATTTTTTCTTGCAGTATAAACATGGAATAACGGTGATACAATAAAGAGATCAGGTTTCTGACTGAAAAATAATTGCAAACAGATTTTCACATGGTAGTAGTACAATACAGGAATTCCTTTCCTGACCAACAGGCCTCTCAATATGGTGCTGAGATCATACACAGTCAGCAGAGTCTATTATTTTTGTTGAAGTCCTGCACACATTTAGACAGCCTCTTTACGATGGCAGTGGTTACTTCCAGGTTTCCTACAATTGCTTGCATATGGTCCTGAAAGCCACCTAGCACGCAGGTCATGTGCCCTTCATTTTCATTATGAATGAAGAGTAAAATGTGACGGTTATTGCCTGGCAGTACAAATGCACTGTTTTTGTTTTGTTTTTATTTTATTTTATTTTAGTTAGAAGCTCGATTAGGAGTGTCAGGAGTCCCATAACAAAGCAGGGCAAATATCTGCAGAGACACCTTGTTGAAAAAGGCAACCTGGCTTCTCAAAGGTTTGAAGAGGAAAATGGTTGTTTCTAATCAAGAAGTCCTGGAAAAGAATTCCCTGCTTTTACGTACCTCTTTTTGTTTAATTTTTTGTTGCTGACAGGTTTGATTCTCTCCTCAGTATCTCTTCATGCTCAGTTAACATCAGTGGGAAGGGGAGCGGCCCAGCTGGGCCCTGTTCAAGGGAGGGATGAATGAAGGTGGGTCCAAGAGAAATTCTGAAGTCAGAATGTTGCTAAGTTCAGGGATAGTTGACAAAAGCACAAAATAAAGTTTCAAGAACAGGATAAATTTACGTTTAACTGTTTTTTGGTCTTTAATGGTAGGCCTGTACCAATCCTCCACAATCAAGAAAGCTCATTTGCTTTTTGTAATTAAAATCACAGTCAAAAGAAGGAATGATTCAATGTGCCAATGTTTCGTGATGGAGAAACAAAAGCATTTTGCTCCTTGGTCAGGTGAATTTTTGAAGGTACCACTGGAAAAAGTTATTTTGATTCCACACTTACATGGTGCAGCCTTAACAGGGTTTCGAAATTAGGAGTGAATTGACAAAAACTTCAGTTTTCTCTGCAGCTGGGGGAGCTCCTTGCATGCTTCCTTCTGCTCATCCCCTAGTTTCTTACCAAAACTCCTACTTCGGATATTTATTTTCTATTCACATGAACCTTTTTGATAAGCTCCCTTCTCCAGGGCCATTTCTCACCCTCAGTTACTTCTGTTCACACTGGGCTGTGTTTGCCTGTGGGTGATGCAGCTGCACCTCTGGAAGCCGGAGAAGGCTTCTAATGCTCAGCCTGCTGCCCAGGAAACTGAATGGGAGAGGAAGAAGCTTAAGAGAGGCCCACAGCATGTAGTAACAGGAGCACTTATCCCATATCTGCTTAGCATGACCCTCTCTCCCACTCCAGAGATGATGAGGTAGGGGCTTCAGCCCGAGAGATGATACTCTTCCTCCACACAACAGCCTGGAGACTGCTGAAGAAAAGGGAAATGCAACCCTCCCACTCACATTACTACAGTTGAGTGGCAAGGATCTTGTCCCACAAGCATCTGACATAAGATTAGAAGAAGCTATTTGAACTTGAGTCTTTCTTACCACATTGGCTACACCAAGGAGGGTTAGGTGCTGATGGTTTTCGGACCCTTGCTTGTATAGGACAGCTAGTCTCTGGATTCCATCCTAATTTCTGGGGACCTATTGTTCAGTGAGGCCTGGCCTTTTCTCTTAAAATTTCCCACTACTGCAGCCCCATAATGGGGCTGGTGCCGCCAGCAACTGGCATTTTAACCACTGTGTTGCCTACACCTGCTGTATAGACTAGCTCGACAAGATGACAAGCTTCTGCACACAGTTCTGCCAAAGTAGCTAAGGCCTAACCAGCATCACCCACTCGTGTTCCCATCTCCCCCTCCAATCCCCAGGCTCTAACAGTGCATCTTAATCCTGCCTGCAGAATTGCTTTCTGTTCCAGGTCTGGGCTTCTGAACAGCTCTGACAAGGCACCTTAATCTTGAGCCACATATAGAGCCCTCCACAGTCTAATCTTAGGTTGTCTACACATCACTGCCAGTCCATCTTTGTCCTAGCCCAGCACCCACCCCCCCTTATTACTGTCTAGACTTCTTCAGTACCAAAATGCCAATTCTGTACAATTGTTGAATAGTGCTTTGTATTGCTGGCAAAATCCCTTTCAGTGACTAAGATGATATGTCTCAACTACATTGTAAACAAACGTATATGCAAATTAAATAACAAAATGAAAAATTGTTTAAAAGATTTTGTTCTTTCCCCAAATCACCTTAATTGTTCTTGCTTCATAGCTTCCTTTTTAACTTTTTATGTCTTTTATCCCATTCCATCTTGTCTCATCAGGTTATATCATTCACAAGACATTGTATCACATGGTGTAATGTGATTTTTTTTTCAATGTGAAATTCACCAAAGTGCAGTTTTCAGCAAAAAAAAAAAAAAAAAAGTTAAAAAAATAAGCTTGATGTTGTAGAAAATTGCTAAGGGAAGGAAAAGGACATAAGGCAAAATCAGTGGCCAGCAGAGTTAAGGACAAGAATGAGTTGAAGGGTATTAGGAACAAAAACAATCTGAACAGTGGTACTGGCTGATTACTAGATAGAAATAATAGAATTGGCAATACTAATGCAGAAAAGGTAGAAGTGTTGAATAATTATTTCTGTTCTGTATTTGGGGAAAAACCCAGATGATGTAGTCATTTCATCTGATGATAATTAATATCCTCCTGAGTTACTATTGGAATGGAAAAAGTTTAAACAGCAGCTACTAAAATTAGACAATTTTAAGCAGCAGCTCCAGAGAACTTGCATCCAAGAGTTTTAAAAGAGCTGGCTGAGGAGCTCTCTGGACCATTAATGTTGATTTTTCAATAGCTTATGGAACACTGGGCCGAGTCCAAAAGACTGGAAGAAAGCTAATGAATTGTCAGTATTCTAAAAGGTAATGAGATGATCCGGGTAGGCTTATCAACCTGACATCGATCCTGGGCTAAATAATGTAGTGGCTGATATGAGTTTTGATTGATGAACTAAAGGAGTGTGATATAACTAATGCCAAGCAACATGAGTTTATGGAAAATAGGTTGACAGGCTATAACTTGATCTTTTCTTTGATGAGATTACAAATGTGGTTGATAAAGGTAAGTGTTGCTGTAATATATTTAGATGTATGTAAGGCATTTGACTTGTTCTAGGTTTTAATCAGAATGTCCTGCGGTACCAATACAAAATTAACCTGCACACATTAAATGGGATGAAACCCTGACTATCTGACATGTCTCAAGTTATAATTGTAAGTGGAGAATCGTCGTCAAGTGGGGGTATTCCCGGGGGAGTCCCACAGGGACTGGATCTTGGCCCCGTGCTCTTTAACATTTTTATCAATGACTGGGAAGAAAACATAAAATCATCGCTGATAAAGTCTGCGGATCACACAAAGATTGGGGGAGTAGTAAATAATGAAGAGGACAGGCTGCTGATATAGAGCAATATGGATCACTTGGTAAGCTCATCACTGCAAACAGTATGTGTTTTAATATGGCTAAATGTAAAGTTATACAACTAGGAACAAGGACTGTTGGACTTACTCTAACCCAGGAAACAGTGACTCTGAGGGTATGTCTACACTACGAAATTAGGTCGAATTTATAGAAGTCGGCTTTTTTGAAATCGGTTTTATATATTCGAGTGCGTGTGTCCCCACAGAAAATGCTCTAAGTGCATTAAGTGCATTAACTCGGTGGAGTGCTTCCACAGTACCGAGGCAAGCGTCGACTTCCGGAGTGTTGCACTGTGGGTGGCTATCCCACAGTTCCCGCAGTCTCCGCTGCCCATTGGAATTCTGGGTTGAGATCCCAATGCCTGATGGGGTTAAAATATTGTCGCGTGTGGTTCTAGTACATATCGTCAGGCCCCCGTTCCCTCCTTCCCTCCGTGAAAGCAAGGGTAGACAATCGTTTCACACCTTTTTTCCTGAGTTACCTGTGCAGACGCCATACCACAGCAAGCATGGAGCCCGCTCAGCTCACGGTCACCGTATGTCTCCTGGGTGCCGGCAGACGCGGTACTGCATTGCTACACAGCAGCAGCAACCCATTGCCTTCTGGCAGCAGACAGTACAGTAGGACAGGTAGCCGTCATCGTCATGTCCGAGGTGCTCCTGGTCGCCTCTGTGAGGTCGATCAGGAGCGCCTGGGCAGACATGGGCGCAGGGACTAAATTTGGAGTGACTTGATCAGGTCATTCTCTTTAGTCCTGCAGTCAGTCCTATTGAACCATCTTATGGTGAGCGGGCAGGTGATATGGATTGCTAGCAGTCCTATTGCATCATCTTCTGCCGGGCAGGCAAGCGATGAGGATGGCTAGCAGTCCTATTGTACCATCTTCTGCCGAGCAGCCATGAGATGTGGATGGCATGCAGTCCTTCTGCACCGTCTGCTGCCAGCCAAAGATGTAAAAGATAGAGTGTATGAAAACAAGAAATAGACCAGATTTGTTTTGTACTCATTTGCAAATCCCCCCCACCCCCCATCTAGGGGACTCATTCCTCTAGGTCACACTGCAGTCACTCACAGAGAAGGTGCAGCGAGGTAAATCTAGCCATATATCAATCAGAGGCCAGACTAACCTCCTTGTTCCAATAAGAACAATAACTTAGGTGCACCATTTCTTATTGGAACCCTCCGTGAAGTCCTGCCTGAAATACTCCTTGATGTAAAGCCACCCCCTTTGTTGATTTTAACTCCCTGTAAGCCAAGCCTGTAAGCCGTGTCGTCAGTCGCCCCTCCCTGCGTCAGAGCAACGGCAAACAATCGTGCATCTGAGTTGAGAGTGCTGTCCAGAGCAGTCACAATGGAGCTCTCTGGGATAGCTCATGGAGGCCAATACCGTCGAATTGTGTCCACAGTACCCCAAATTTGACCCGGCAAGGCCGATTTAAGCGCTAAACCACTTGTCAGGGGTGGAGTAAGGAAATCGATTTTAAGAGCCCTTTAAGTCGAAATAAAGGGCTTCATCGTGTGGACGTGTGCAGGTTTACATCGATTTAATGCTGCTAAATTCGAGCTAAAGTCCTAGTGTAGACCAGGGCTGAAAAAGACTTAGAGACATGGTGGATAATCAGCTGAATGTGAGATTCCAGTGCAATACAGTGACCACAAGGTCTAATTCGATCGTTGGCTATATAAACGGGAATCTGAAGTAGGAGCAGGGAGGTTATATTACCTCTGTATGAGGCAGTGGTGCAACTTTCCAGTGTCCATAATTCAAGCAGGGTGGCGATAAATTGAAGAGGGTTCAGAGAAGAGCCATGAGACTGATTAAAGGATTAGCAAACCTGCCTGATAGTGAGAGACTTGAGCTTAACAAAGAGAGGGTTAAGGGGTGACTTGCTCATAATGTATAAGTAACTCTTTGGGGAACAAAAATTTGATAATGGGCTCTTCAATCTAGCAGAAAAAAGGTATAACAAGATCTAGAAGTTGAAACTAGACAAATTCAGACTTGAAATCAGGTACAAATTGTTAACAATAAGGGTAACTAACCACTGGAACAATTTATGAAAGATTGGGGTGGACTTTCCATCACATACAATTTTTAAATCAAAACTGGATGTTTTTTCTAAAAGGTGTGTTCTAGTTCAAACAGGAAATTCAGGGAATTCCTATGGCCTGTGTGCTGCAGGAGCTCAGACTAGATCACATTCTGGCTTTATAATGCACGAAACTATCATTACGTAAATAAATAAATGGATGTGGTACTGCTAAAAAATATGAATAGCCCTGAGTATTAGTGGGAATGAACAGAATTAGCCCCAGGAGAAGGGAACTGTGTTTGAATTTCCCTATTTTAAAAAAAAAATTCTCTCACTCTTCGAGATCACATATCAGCTTCTTGAAGGACATGAATTGTTCTAACAGGTTTGTTTGGCAATCCCTGCTCTGCTGTAAAGTCAGTGGTATGCAGGATCTGGGATTCCATAGTATCTGAGTATGTCTTGCAAAACACGTTTTAACTGTGGCATCTTCACAATACTTACAAAATCCTGTTTTTTAAAATTGTCAGTGTTTTTTCCCTCCCCAAACCTGTAGCATCTGGCAGTAGAAAAGTACAGTAGGACTGGCTGGCACCATGGTGCAGAGCATCGAAGAATTCCATATTGTGACAACACATCAAAATAAATTGCTGTCAACAGACCAAAACACCAAGTGCTGTGATTCTATCTGACGTGTGAAGACTCAGACAGGCTGTCTTGACAAGTTGTGGTGGAGCACCTGCAATTGGCAGAAGACAGTGATATAAATCTGATTTGCCTGATATGCAGCACCTAGATATAGTTAATGTGGGTGACAATAACTCTGCGTAAAATTTTCAAGACACAGATCTGATTTTTTGTGCTGTTTTTTCCCCTCTCTGATAATAGTTCTGCTTCCATTCTCTTCTCAGGGCTTGCCTGGAAATAATTGTGAATAATAAACTGTATTTTAAAAATGTAATAACAAATTTAGGTTTGATTCAACTTCTTTTTAGTATTAAAAAGGCAGTCTCCCTCTCAGCTGCTCAAGGCAAAAGATATGCAGTGAAATTTTTTTTAAACTAATAATAATAAAAAACAGAATGGAGGTTGTATTAATTTCCTAACTTCAGCCAAAATATTGAAAATAGTAGGTTAAAAGTCATGAGTTACAATAAATCTTCCCTGAACTGTATGCCATTTTAAGCTTCTAGATGAGGAAAAAATCATTGACTAGGTGGTTAATTTTTACCTTTCGTTACCAATAAATGGTGATTCTTTACTTCAGCAGCATATCTCACAGCTCATTTACAAATGTGTAAAACATTTCTTGACTCCAGAGTTTAATTATTGGAACTTAACGCTATCTGCCCTGTTTCAGCCCGTACTTACAAACATGAACGTGGTATATTTCATCCTGACGCTGGCAGGTACTAGAAAACAATAATGCATATATAGATTTGACTTTCTATCTATCATTTTCCCATATGCATATCTGAAGTCTTGAGATTTGAAACCTTTTTGTGTGCAGCTGTGGAAAACAACTTTGGGTATCATGGCTCCTGTCAAAATCAAACAAGCAGAAGAATAACTTTCTTGCTGGGGCTTTTTGCTTTCATGGCTAAAACAATCTGCTTCACGTAGTTTCGAGTTTATTAGATGTACCCTGTGGCCAATTCCCAAAGTAGACTCCTGTGGCAAAATGTTGTTGTTCGGATTTGAGTACCCCATGACAAATGGATTTTAGTATACAGGGTGGGAACCGTCCTTCCATAAGTATAGAAATCTGCTTAATTTCCGATAGTCTCAAACTGTGGCTCTCCTATTTCTGTTTCCTGTCCAGATCATTAGATATTGTGTTCAAAGAGTGAAATTAAAAAAAAAAAAGTCCATTTATTCCGTTACTGTCGCTTGTATTAGTGGAAAATCTGGGGCTATGATGTAACAGATCAAAAATCTTGCAAGATGTTCAGAAACTGCTAACCTGGAGAACTTTGGAAAACCTCACTGTCCACTCTGAAAAGCTTTAAGGGTAGAAAAGAGGTTTTTGAAATTACCATTTGTTCTTGTCTGTATTGTTATTTTATCCCTTAAAGGCTGCTAATGAGAAATAGAGCCTCATTATGATTTTAAGGATGAGAAAGGAAGGCTTTTAATTAATGATATGTAAATGGTCTTGAATTGATTATGTTAGAATATCAAGAGAGATGGGTAGAAGCTGTGGTGTAATATATTTTAATTAAGAATTAATTAAAAATGATGGCAATTTCATAAAGCCTCACAGAAAATAGTAGAATTTACTTTCTGTCAGGAGTAAATTAGCCAGTGATTAAATAAAAGGCCTGCATTAATAGTGGAGTTATTTTTAAACTGAGCTATGAAGAATTGTTTAATTTTCCCTAAATAAGTGAAATAAGAATGTAATATTTGCAAATGAGCTTTGTAAATGATGGCAGAAAGCAAACTTAGTGTTCTTCCCCTTTTGCACTCTCCCTATGTCATGGAGATCTTTGCAGCGTGATTTCTTTTTTCATGGCAGACTGTAGAGGTGCAGTGTTTTTAAAGGAAATGGCTTCACGCGATCCAGACACAATTAGTACAGTTGTATGGTTAGTGTGAGTGGTTGGCACTGGGCGCACGAGAGAGCTCTCCCTCACAGTAGCTGGAGCAGAATCACTTCTGCCTGAGTTCTGTCCTTCCAGCCCTGTGTTGCACACTTCCCAGCTACCCTGCGGGGTAGGGGAGACTCCTACTGTATAAAACCAAGGGCTGGGGAAACCATATGAATCTGACATTCAAGGGAAAACCCATTCACATGAGATTATTTTCTATGGTTCCTTCCTTCCTTTTTTGTCCCTCTCTTTCTCCAGTAACCCCCATCTGTATGTTTCCAGGGCTTTATTAGTCCTAGTACCAATTCTTTTCTGTGGCGAGCAGGTGAACTTTACTGTAAATTCCCTGATAATGAGCCGTATGGTTGTAGCACACCTGTTCAGTAACTCCCTGTGTGTCTGTCTGGATGCTCACCCATCACTATGGAATCAAAATACTAGTGAAGAGAGATGCTTTGTCATCAAGATTCAAAGCTGCTCAGGCAGAGCCCAGTTGATTTCTAGTCTCGATTCCTTTATCTTCTCAGCCTCAGCCACACATGGCTCCAGCTATGCACTGGAAGATTTTGTTTCTCAAATAATCTGGAAAGTTACTGGCTATAGTTCTGATTCTGCAAACCTTAGTCATGTGAATAAGATGAGCCTGATCAGAACCTACGTGCTGGGGTCATCTCTGTGCCAATCTGTCTGCCATTTCTCTTTGTAAAATCATTCTCTAGTGCTTTGAAAAGATTTTGTTTGGCCAAACAGAATAAAGTTGTTTCTATCAGATTCATTTTCAGGCTTAGCAGTTATCCAAGCCCACAACTCAGACTGCTGGGGGGAGTAGACAGATAGAGACAAGCGAGCACCAGCTGGAGAGAGGCGAGCATTCTAACTGATGCCCTATTTAACAAAGAAAAGACCAGTAGCTGTGAAGTTTTCCACATGCATTTACACACATCTGCTCTACTGTCAATCTCTTCTCCGCATGGCTACGGCCTCCCTCCGCCACCCCACGTGGGGTGATGGGTGCCTTGCTGTGAACGTGAACCCGGCTCAGCTGTGAACCCAGGCCATTCAGCTCTGGGAAATAGGCATATCCACAACAAAAAGGGTGAAAAAAGTTCAGCACTTAGGTTTTTTTCGAGGTCTGTGGGTGGCTCTGGCCAAGCAGCAGCAGTTGCTGCATGTTATGTGGGCTCCATGCACTTGTGTATGTTATTCAGTAAATGGGTTTCATGTACTTGTTTAGTCTGCTATTCAATAAAGAGCATTACCATAGCAACTGCTCCATCACATGGTATACACTCATGCTGTCTCTGAGATAAAGAGCACATTTTAAGCAGCATATTCTTAATGCCCATGTCCCAATATGCATGTTTTGATTTTTGTGATAAGCAATCAGGCCTTCTCAGTGTCTCCCAAACCCTGTGCATCTAGAGTGATTTCTTTTTTCTTCATCTTTTTCATTTGTAGATGCTCATGTGCAAATAATGAAATATTGGTTAGTTCAAGACACAGTATGTACATTGTGTCAATGAGATGTAGGAGTTTTTTGTGTTGGGAACTTAGGAGCTTCCATATTCTTGGTGCATCTGGATCAGCATTGTTCTTTCAGCAATGCCTGATGCTTCAGAGGAACCTGAAATTGCTCCTGTATTGTGCACTGATTTGAGAGGACAGTCCTTCTAGGGAGGGTATGTTTGGTAGCTTCTCAGAGGTTAAATATGTCCCCACTGTGATGTGCCTTCTCTCACTGGCCTGTGAGATTGGGTGTTTGGTGGTTGGTCTCAAATCCCAGTCTCCTACATGGCAGCACACCATGCTGTGGCTATCCCATAGGGCCAGCTAAAAGCAGCCTGCTTCACCAATACATCCAAATGGGTAAAGCAGCGCAGAACAGATTTTACTACGAGGCAGTGCCAACCAATGCTTTGGTTAAGGGTCTGCTTGTTTCTTGGTCATAAACTGCTTAGTATCCGGATTTTAATGTGTAGCAAATAAATGAACATCATAGACTGTGGAGTGGGGAAAGTGTAGCTGTGGAGAAATAACGTGTAAACGTCTGCATGCTGCTTCCCTTTACAACAGGAGGTTTGACTGTGCCCCATTTTGGCACCGGCTCTGGAATTTGTTTTCTAAAATATGAGTAACTGAGAAAGTTCTTCACAACTCACTGCCCAGCCTTGGAAGAAAGGCTGCCAAAGTATGTGAGACCATAAGAAATGTTGTTAAATTGAGTAAAAGCCCATTGGAGCATCAGGGTGCATTCCCTTTTAAGTACTCTGTTCCCCACATGATGGTATCTAATTGTTTCTTGAATGATCTTGGTGTTTCCGCCTCACTAAACTTGCCTGCTAGGCCATTCCACATTCTCTGCATGAAAAAAGGGCTTCCCAACTTAGCCTCTAAATGTGTTTCCTAGTTTCATTTATGCCTTGTCTTTTTGAGGTCTAAATTTCAATGTGTTTAATGATTTTCTCAGATATTTGGAATGTTTTCTGCTCGTGCTTTTAACCTGTAGTTTAATCAGGAGTGAGCGTGGTACCGTGTTTGTTTGCGGTATTCCCTTAACACCAGCATAGGTCCGTCCTGCTGTCCAAGTCCGCTTACGCTGTGGTGCTCCATGTAGTTGGTGAAGGCCATAAAACACAATCATGGTAATATCAACTCAGACCAATACTTCAGGTATCTTATAACACATCTCATTGGGAACATGATTTCTCCAGTGCTTCTATGTCTCATAGTGATTAGCTCAGCGAACCCCGCCAGTGTACAAACACACAAATCTGAATGGTTTCAGAGTAGCAGCCGTGTTAGTCTGTATTCGCAAAAAGAACAGGAGGACTTGTGGCACCTTAGAGACGAACAAATTTATTTGAGCATAAGCTTTCGTGAGCTACAGCTCACTTCATCGGATGCATTCGATGAAGTGAGCTGTAGCTCACGAAATCTTATGCGCAAATAAATTTGTTCGTCTCCAAGGTGCCACAAGTCCTCCTTTTCTTTTTACAAATCTGAATGAAGCCTGGATTGCAGTATTTTACATTAAAGGCTGGAGGTGTACGTTGTTTGATGGGTTTGTGAAGAATTCTGGGCCTGGTCAATAGCCCATGGAAGTCAGTGGAAAGACTCCCACTAGCTTCAATGGGCTTTGGATCAGGCCTGTTGTTCTCAGAAGACAACGTGCATCTGATCCTCAAAGCATGTCTGTCCCTTGTCGTGCTCCTCGTCTTTCAGTGGCCATGATGGGCCCATGGCACAAAGCAGCAGCATCAGAGTACTCGGGTAATAAGACTTTTTCTCTCAGGTTTAGTAGTTTGTCATACATGTAGGAACCTGCTGGGCTGTGGGGGTGCCTTGTCCTCTTTACCGGACTCCCCTACGTGGCGTATTACATACAGAATGTTGATGCCATGGTGGTAAACCGTCTACTCTTCTGAACAAAGGAGGGAAGAATTAGTATTCCTTTCAATTACCCAACCATCTGAATTACTTGCCCAATATTCAGGTTTGCTATTAGCTGCCCAAGTCATTTGGAGATCTGCCAAACAGACCTTGGGACCATCTTTTCAGCTGGAAAACAAACAGGAAAACCTGATCACAAATGCACCACAGTGCTTCCCCAAACATCAGCTATACCCTAGGATCACACGCTGCTGCTAGGGGATGAGGAACCGGGAACTTGGGGAGGGGAAGGGTGGAATAACACTGTGCAGACCAGCTCTTGCATCCCTTTCTGTTGTCATGCAGTTGTAATGGGTGTTGGGCCTGTGGAAAGGGGAAGGGAAGTAGGTTCTTATACCATTGGGCTCTGAGTGATGATGCCAGTGTTCCTTTAAAATACTCATCCGACAGTGCTGGAGACATGGGCTTGCTCTCCTGGACATGTGCTGCATTCTGAGCTTGGATCACTAGTGGCATTTGGTACTGTGATAACAGGGGCACCATTAGGATAAAGGCATATCCTCTCAGACTGGCTTAGTGCAAGTTTGGGTCCAAAGAGAGGTCGAGGGTGGACTCTAGTACCAGTCTCAGGGATGGCAGCAATTCTCTCTCTTTTCAGGTCTGAGTCATTTTCGCTTGGTTGCCATTCAGCGTGGTACGAGGGGGAGAGCTGTGCAGTGTAGATTCTGAAAAGTCCAGTTAAAAAACCCCAAATGCATGAAAAGATTATGGGCCGACTTCTAGAGAAAGGAGCATACAAGTGCACTCCTGCAAACCAGGAACTGGCAGCAGGTGGCCACCCAGATCCTGGCTGGCCCACGTGAAAAACACGGAGAGGCCATTCCACATCCCCTCCCCGGCAGGATACACAGAAAGACATCACAGGGCGTGGCTTGTGGAGCAGGGCCATGGGCCACATGTTTATTTGCATGTCTCCCCTGCCCCTTGCTACGGACTCAAAGTAGGAATGGAGTGCTCAGTGGAGCTGCTCACGCCAGGATCCAGGGGCACATTACCATGGCTTTTGTAGCAGGTCTGTTCCCCTATCTGTGAGGTATTTACATCACTTCCCCTGCATACTGGCCAGTGTACAGTATGTGTGTGTGGATCTTATTCGCTGGTTCTTGCCTCATGGAGCGAGAGGTCCCTAGGCTCCCATCCACAGTCCCAAAACACAGAGCGCTTTATTGTAAAAACGTCCTTGATCAATCAAATGCCCCAAACACCTACACTGATTTGTAGCTAGGACAAGATCTGACAGGAGAAGCTCAAGTCTTCCAGTTGCATAAGATGAAGAAAAAAAAAACCTACCCAACTGGTTTATGTTACCTAGAGTGAAGTACAAGCCACAAATGGCTAATAAAGATTTGTCATAACAGAGGCCCTATAAGCAGAAGGAAAGTAATAGTTTACGGCTCTTGTGCTATCTGGCACCATTCATTAGTGTAGTCTGTGCTAGTAATAAAATTTTACAGGTTGATCATTTAAATGCAAGGTTAGAAATAAACTTGATGATCCAACTGGAAAAGTAACAGGGACTGGTCAGTCTGTCTCTCCCCGCCTTCCCCCCCAATATCAATATATCAAGTGACATTAGACAAAACACACCAGCTTAGGCTATAGTTAAACAGTTTACTCATAGTGAGAGGTTATTGATCACTAGGGCTTCAAACCCAATACGGAGTTGGCAATACGGGGTGGGAGGAAAGGAAGTGTGCATTGTAGTTGTGGGAAAGCAGAGTTGCTGCATAATTCTAACAAGCATTCCTCATTTTTGTTTGCTCTTTTATTAAAAGTGCCCTGAACCCTTTGATGTGATAGAGAAAATCAGCAACACAGGTCTCCCTGGTTGTTCAAGGATAAGCAGCAAACTTGCTTCCTACACCTATCTTGATCAGTGAGAAAATGTCTGGTATCGAAACCACATGGAGCGAGTGTAGCTGTAGGGTGATCCCTTGAGAGCCTGTTTGATTGGAGCTGGGAGTTCTGTATTGAAAGAGGAGGGAGACAGACAGGTTGTTTGAAAAAATTCCCTTTAGACCAAACGTTTATGTTGGAGCTGAGCTACAAACACCCCCCATGTAAGAAGTGCACCTTTATCAGTTTTCTAGGTAAAATGCTGTCCTTTAGAATATAATGTGTACCCCGCCTAGTTAATCCTTTGGTCATATCTTTCTGCAGCTCATTAGCATTAATTGTGCACCCAGTACTGTTGTTATCAAGCTAATTAAGCTTTATGCTTTCAATACCAGGCTTTGTTTTTCTTTAACCCCTTTCTTCTTGTTTCTTTTGGAAGCAATCCTGCAAGGTGCTCATACCAGGCAGGATTGTGCCGGTCTGTGTGGGTGTAACTGGGGAGAGGTCAGGTGATTTTGCATCACTTGGTTCTTGGTACAATGGGTACAGATTGCAGGTTGGTAAATGGTGTGTTTTGAGCGGATTATACAGTCAGTGAGGAAAGGGGACGAATCCCCACTCAGACCTCTGGGAGTCTCATTTAAACCTGCCTACTACAGCAGGTTGCTCTGATATGAAAGGCAGAGCCAATCCCTGTTCGCAATCTTCCATAGGCAGTGCACCATTTGCTGAGCAATCTCAACATTTACGTTAGTAATTAGGGGATGTTTAATTAAACATTCGGCGTGTGTCATCTGCAAGTTTTGGTGTAAGGATATAACACACGTTAAACATTAATATAAGGGTAATTTTGGCTGGTTCAACAGCTTGCTTTTAAGTTTTCTATTGACAGCCAAACTATTGGGTTTAATGCCAAGCTTCATGTTGCAGCTTATCTTTCCTTCATTAAAATTAAAATTTGAGCAACAACACAGAAATATCTTGTAGTTGTCCTGGAAGAGGAGAAGCAGAAGCTCAAGCGATGGTTGTTTAATATGATTATAATTGGAGAGTTAAAGCCTTGTGATCTATTTGCAGACTGGGTCGGAGCTGGCGCTGCTGTGTGGCAGCCGAGCCCCAGGTGCCTGGCCAAGCATCCCTTGCCGACATCTGGAACCAGTTGCAATACATCACTGTCAAAACTGCTTTCTCGACGTATCTGCATTTACACATTAGTTACCCACGCAGCACTCATCAAAAAAGCTGAACAATCTTGACATGGTGTCCCTTGTGGGACTGCAAAGGTGAGCTGAAGTTGGGAGGCAGTGTCTCGCGTCACTGTCTGCTGCGCTTTTACAACAGGAAGCCTGATTAAAACTGAAAGGAAAAATTTATCCTCAGCTTCTGCTTTGTATCATTTTTGCCTACATAAAGGATATGTTGGTTCACATGGAACATCTATAATATGGGCCTTCAGATGCATTTAGTACTCATTGTTTGTTTCTACTGTGGAGTAATACTGCACTGGACGGGGCAATTGGGAGGAACTGTTCTGGGGTGTCTTGGAGTCTTTTATTAGTGGAAGAATTTCCTTCCAGCTTGTTTTTCGCTATTTATCTTTTAGGAGATGTTTTTAATTTTAGAACTTGTCTGTGCTTTATTCAGGTTTGCACTCAAGGGACTGATACACTGGGGATGAAGGGAGATTATCTAAATGGGGGTATTACAAAATTAGCCAATATTTGTCACTGCATTGAAATTAACAACACTGACATCTGCCAGTAATGAGAATGGAAAGGAAACCTGACTGAAGATTTGCACAAGTGGGCTACTAGTTAGAAGCTATATTTGAGGAGCAGAAATCATCAAATGCATTTCCTATATAATATAAATTAACTGCTTTAGAAAGTTCCTCTTTAGAGCAAGGGTTCGTCAGGGGTATAATGTGAAATATTGATTTTATTTATCTGTGCATTTGAAAATGTCCCTGTTGGTCCACTCACATGTGCATTTACAATACAGACATCAGGGTCTTGGGTAAGGCTACAATTTAGGTGTGGATATTTTTAGTATATTTCATGGCAAAGGTCTGGGGAAAAATTGTAGCCATGGAAGGAACACCAACTAATGTAGTTTTCACTCCATCAACGTGCACGGAGTCCAGTGGGGGAACTGAAAGGTGAGGCCTGGGTGGGGCAGCTGGAGAACAAGCCCCTCCCACACTCACTCTGCAGTGGCAGCTCCTGGGCCCAGCTTTCCGCTCCAGGGATGCAACCTGGCACACAGGATCACAGCACCACTCAGGCCCCATTTACAGAGGGAAGGACGGGCCACGCTAGGTCGCATTGCCACTCAGTCTGGGGGCCTAATCACATGGGTTTTTTTCAGGCATTTCTAAGATTTCATGGACTTTATTCAAATTCATTATTTCCATGCCCACTGTGACCTCCGTGACAGAACTGCAGCCCAAGCTAAACCAGAGCTAATGTGTGCAAACTAAATAACTCCTCTAAGAAACCACCACACTTGGGCAGGCTCTGGGGGACCAGCTGGGGAGCCAGGTCTAGAGCTGGGGGGTCTCTTGCGGAGGATGCTTGCATCAGCCTCACCACATTCAAATCCGGGGCCTGCCAGCGTAGTGTCCCAACTTGCAGCGGGTGCACCACGTGGCAAGGCTTACCTAGGCCCTCTGATGGGGAAGGGCTGGTTGCTGGTTGTCAGGGGTCGTTTCAGAGCACACTGCAGTGGTGCAATGTGGAGGTCACAGAGGGCTGGGGAACTGAGGCCCATAGCCTACAGCAACGGTCAGAACCTCCCTGCCAGCTACAGCTGCAAATAAAGCACCATTGGCCACTTCTGCTTTCTAGGCATCCACAGCCAGCTCAGGATTAAATGGGATCCCAAGGCAGCAGAAGTCAGGCATGGACCGAGGAGACAGTCGCCAGCTCTGCGAGCCCCAGCTTGCGTTACCTCCGTCTTATTGGGGCCAAGCTTCAGGCAGCTAGCTCTCATCCGAGCCCCAATTCCTGCACCGCACCACCCGTGCCTGATGAAAGGTGGATGCAGAACTGTATAAGTAGGGGCATAGCGAGCAGATCGAGGGACGTGATCGTTCCCCTCTATTAGACATTGGTGAGGCCTCATCTGGAGTACTGTGTCCAGTTTTGGGCCCCACACTTCAAGAAGGATGTGGATAAATTGGAGAGAGTCCAGCGAAGGGCAACAAAAATGATTAGGGGACTGGAACACATGAGTTATGAGGAGAGGCTGAGGGAGCTGGGATTGTTTAGCCTGCAGAAGAGAAGAATGAGGGGGGATTTGATAGCTGCTTTCAACTACCTGAAAGGGGGTTCCAAAGAGGATGGCTCTAGACTGTTCTCAATGGTAGCAGATGACAGAACGAGGAGTAATGGTCTCAAGTTGCAGTGGGGGAGGTTTAGATTGGATATTAGGAAAAACTTTTTCACTAAGAGGGTGGTGAAACACTGGAATGCGTTACCTAGGGAGGTGGTAGAATCTCCTTCCTTAGAGGTTTTTAAGGTCAGGCTTGACAAAGCCCTGGCTGGGATGATTTAACTGGGAATTGGTCCTGCTTCGAGCAGGGGGTTGGACTAGATGACCTTCAGGGGTCCCTTCCAACCCTGATATTCTATGATTCTATGATTCTATGAGTGTCAGCAGCATCCTGATGCCACTGCTACCCTCACATGCCTCTCTCTCACATGCGGGGGGTGTAATGGGAAGAAACCCTGTGATTCTCACAGGAGCCAGCCCTTGGGGCAGGTTAGCAATGGCCCAATATTAAGCTCTGGGTCCTGTCAGAGACTGAGGAGCAGAACCACAGAGAGACAGGAAATGCCTTCTCCATGCATGGATATTTATTTTACTTAGCTTACTGACAGGCATTCCATAGCACCCCATGGTTCCTGAGTGTCTAGGTTGGTACTTTCTACACAACTTATCATCACTGGAAACCAAACACAGAGCTATAAGAACAGGGAAAGTACTACAGATGCTATTTTCTGGGGTTACTCCCAGCTTTTCTTCATGCTCATTCATCACATCTACCCTAGTGTGAAGGAGAAAGTGCCCTGCCTAGGGGTGGAAGGGTCCTCATGGTGCTGTGAATGTCCCTTTCTGAAGGCCCTGACCAGAATCCACTTTAAATCCACGCTGTGTCTCTGCCGGTGAATCACCACCCCCCTGTGTCCAGCTGAGAATGCGCTGTCCAGCACATCCAGCTGAGCACAGGTGTGTGATTTTGTATGTACCATCTAGCCCAATGAACAATTGTTTTCCTAGTGCAGAGAGTGCGGGAAGGTTCATCTTTTCTTGACCTGCTGCTCACAAACCGGGTAGAATTAGTGGGGGAAGCAAAAGTGGATGGGAATCTGGGAGGCAGTGACCATGAGTTGGTTGAGTTCAGGATCCTGACGCAGGGAAGAAAGGTAAGCAGCAGGATACGGACCCTGGACTTCAGGAAAGCAGACTTCGACTCCCTCAGGGAACGGATGGCCAGGATCCCCTGGGGGACTAACATGAAGGGGAAAGGAGTCCAGGAGAGCTGGCTGTATTTCAAGGAATCCCTGTTGAGGTTACAGGGACAAACCATTCCAATGAGTCGAAAGAATAGTAAATATGGCAGGCGACCAGCTTGGCTTAACGGTGAAATCCTAGAGGATCTTAAACATAAAAAAGAAGCTTACAAGAAGTGGAAGGTTGGACATATGACCAGGGAAGAGTATAAAAATATTGCTCGGGCATGTAGGAATGATATCAGGAGGGCCAAATCGCACCTGGAGCTGCAGCTAGCCAGAGATGTTAAGAGTAACAAGAAGGGTTTCTTCAGGTATGTTGGCAACAAGAAGAAAGCCAAGGAAAGTGTGGGCCCCTTACTGAATGAGGGAGGCAACCTAGTGACAGAGGATGTGGAAAAAGCTAATGTACTCAATGCTTTTTTTGCCTCTGTTTTCACTAACAAGGTCAGCTCCCAGACTGCTGCGCTGGGCATCACAAAATGGGGAAGAGATGGCCAGCCCTCTGTGGAGATAGAGGTGGTTAGGGACTATTTAGAAAAGCTGGATGTGCACAAGTCCATGGGGCCGGACGAGTTGCATCCGAGAGTGCTGAAGGAATTGGCGGCTGTGATTGCAGAGCCATTGGCCATTATCTTTGAAAACTCGTGGCGAACCGGGGAAGTCCCGGATGACTGGAAAAAGGCTAATGTAGTGCCAATCTTTAAAAAAGGGAAGAAGGAGGATCCTGGGAACTACAGGCCAGTCAGCCTCACCTCAGTCCCTGGAAAAATCATGGAGCAGGTCCTCAAAGAATCAATCCTGAAGCACTTGCATGAGAGGAAGGTGATCAGGAACAGCCAGCATGGATTCACCAAGGGAAGGTCATGCCTGACTAATCTAATTGCCTTTTATGATGAGATTACTGGTTCTGTGGATGAAGGGAAAGCAGTGGATGTATTGTTTCTTGACTTTAGCAAAGCTTTTGACACGGTCTCCCACAGTATTCTTGTCAGCAAGTTAAGGAAGTATGGGCTGGATGAATGCACTATAAGGTGGGTAGAAAGCTGGCTAGATTGTTGGGCTCAACGGGTAGTGATCAATGGCTCCATGTCTAGTTGGCAGCCGGTATCAAGTGGAGTGCCCCAAGGGTCGGTCCTGGGGCTGGTTTTGTTCAATATCTTCATAAATGATCTGGAGGATGGTGTGGATTGCACTCTCAGCAAATTTGCAGATGATACTAAACTGGGAGGAGTGGTAGATACGCTGGAGGGGAGGGATAGGATACAGAAGGACCTAGACAAATTGGAGGATTGGGCCAAACGAAATCTGATGAGGTTCAATAAGGATAAGTGCAGGGTCCTGCACTTAGGATGGAAGAATCCAATGCACCGCTACAGACTAGGGACCGAATGGCTAGGCAGCAGTTCTGCGGAAAAGGACCTAGGGGTGACAGTGGACGAGAAGGTGGATATGAGTCAGCAGTGTGCCCTTGTTGCCAAGAAGGCCAATGGCATTTTGGGATGTATAAGTAGGGGCATAGCGAGCAGATCAAGGGACGTGATCGTTCCCCTCTATTCGACATTGGTGAGGCCTCATCTGGAGTACTGTGTCCAGTTTTGGGCCCCACACTACAAGAAGGATGTGGATAAATTGGAGAGAGTCTAGCGAAGGGCAACACAAATGATTAGGGGTCTAGAACACATGACTTATGAGGAGAGGCTGAGTGAACTGGGATTGTTTAGCCTGCAGAAGAGAAGAATGAGGGGGGATTTGATAGCTGCTGTTAACTACCTGAAAGTGGGTTCCAAAGTGGATGGCTCTGGTCTGTTCTCAATGGTAGCAGATGACAGAACGAGGAGTAATGGTCTCAAGTTGCAGTGGGGGAGGTTTAGATTGGATATTCGGAAAAACTGTTTCACTAAGAGGGTGGTGAAACACTGGAATGCGTTACCTAGGTAGGTGGTAGAATCTCCTTCCTTAGAGGTTTTTAAGGTCAGGCTTGACAAAGCCCTGGCTGGGATGATTTAACTGGGAATTGGTCCTGCTTCGAGCAGGGGGTTGGACTAGATGACCTTCTGGGGTCCCTTCCAACCCTGATATTCTATGATTCTATGATCTCCAGTTACTTTCTACACAGAGACAAAGCCCACCACTTTCTGCCTCTGCAGGTGTTGATATTGCTCACTCATGGTCCCCAGGTCAGGGCCATCCTCTGGGGTTCAATGTATAATGTAAAAATCTGTTAATGAAGTTAATGTGGAGACCAAGTCCCTCTGTTTAGAATAATGCCTCCAGTTCTGTATCGAGCTTTGTCCTGTCCTCTGCTGGCTTTCCCAACAGTTTAGGCTAGCAGTCTCAGAGCTGGCCACTGCTGACTTCTATTCCCAGTATGATAAAAGACTCCAGAGGACTTTGAATGGAAGAGTCTTCCCATGGAGAGTTTCCCTAGCCTAGATGGTGCTGCCTCTTTCAGGCGTTGGTTAAAAAATCCACAAGCGCCAATCCAGATTCTCCCTCGCACTCTGAAATTGGGACAGTCCACTCAAAACTTTTGCTGCTAGTGGTATTTGTGTCAATGTGCATTTTGTGTTTCAATAGTTTCTGCTGGAACTGCATTATGTATCTAGAAGTTCTGTTCTGTCATGCACCTGGCTTGGAAGATTTGGGGGTATTGGTGGGGGGGGATGGAGAGTGTGTGTGTTGCGCATGCATGGCGGGTGGGAGAGGGTGGGTATATGCATGATGATATGGCCTCCAACGCTCTGTTTTTGTGGCTCTTGTTCCAGTATCTATATGGGGGTAGAAGTAATTCTTTCCTTGACACTTTAGCCAAGCACTGTTACCAGTATGCATTCCTTCTTTTCAACCCTTCCATTGGTCTAGAGTCGGAATACAGTAGGGGATCCAGCAGGTAGCACTGGTACCAGACAGATGGCAGCACAAACCAGGCTACCAGGAGACTTTTTAGACCCAGAGAACACTTTCTGAGCCCTGAGTCTTTTACCCTATCAAGCTGTCATTCCTAACATCTCCCCCTAAGTAAAATACCAGCTGTGGGACTGTTCTACAATTCCCATGGTGCACACAGGAATTGTCCTAGGGCTGTCCTATTGAAATGGGAAAGTCACAGAACAGTGAAGATGCGCCATGCATAATTGCGGCCCATTCCTGCAGCTGGCACTTAAAATGTGTCTCAGAAATATTTTCACCAATTGGGAAGCCTTTGAAATCAATAGAAATTTTTCCCAAGTTGGAGATTTTCTTTGAAAGTTTTGGGAACTCCCATTTTTTCTTCTAAAGGCCTGCTTGACAGGCAACATCACCATGCAGATGAGATCCACAGTGTTCTTCTGCGACCATGGAGATGGGTTATTTGTTTTGTACTTGATTTGTGATTTGTACTTTGATTTGTGTGGCCACCATGTCCTGCCATGTCAGTTGTATTGATATGGATTACAGGGAAAAAACCACGCCCATCCCCCACTTTTCGCTGGTGGCGTGTCTTTTAAATTGTGTGTCACACACTATTCTTCTCCTTTGCTTCTTGATGGCATGCCAGTGTTCCCTAGCAATCACAAAATGCCCATTCAGAATTTGGTTGCTTGACCACTGCTTCCTTCCCCTCTTCCATTAGACGTGGTGGCTGGACACTTACTACACCTTGGCCTCCCTCATTCTGAGAGGTCAGAGACTTTGCCCTTCTCCACATTTAGGTGAGAAATAAATGGGGCGTGGAGTTAATTGGCTTAATTCTTCTCTTGGAGAAGAGAGTAAGGGGATTTGGGAGTGTCAGAAATGTGACTTGTTTCTGCTGTAGCACTGATACCATGCTTTTCTTAGGAGATGCTACTTTTGATGGCCAGTGTCCCAGTACAACTGAATATAGTGGTAGTGTCTCCCTCTAATTCAGGTTTAGTTAATGACCTAGAAGAACCTTTGATTGATGAACTAGAAGTACTGCAGGGCTAATGACAAGGAGCTACATTGTCTTTGTAATTTTCACTGGTGTGCTTGTGGCATTTCTGAGGGTGATTTTTGGCTGCATGTTAGCAGCCAATGCCAGTGGCTAAGGCTAGAGTACGTTATTGAGGGAGGGTGAAATTCACTCCTGTGCGGAGGGCCAAGCAAGGGCTAGGCAGCATTTCAGTTCCATTAAAGCTAATGGTGAGCATATGCTGAGGAAGCACATTACAATGTTGTACTATGAGCCAATTATTAGTTGACTTTTGACGAAAATGATGCTGAGATAAAGCACCTCCTGACATCCACGTAGTGCTCTTCACACATTATAGGTAAGTGATAAAAAGTCATCTTTAAACAAGATGACTGGTTCATGTACAAAGTGTAACGTGCGAGCTAAGCTGCATCACATGAAGGAGGTGGAAAATGAAAGCCAAGAAGCTTCAATCACCAGCAGACCAAAAAGATTCCAAATGTTTTTTTGATGAGCTGAAGACTGCATATGGCCCAGAGTTCAATTGGTACCACCCCTATTTGGAATGCAGGTGAGTCACCGGTGCTGACTGATCACGGACAAGTACTGAAAAGATGGACTGAACACTTCAATAAAGTTCTGAACTTCCCATCCACCATATCAGCATCAGCCCTTGATGATCCTGAACAACTTCCAATTCCAGACCAACTCTCAATTCTGTCGACATCTGAAGTATGGAAAGCTGTCAAGCAAATGGCAAAGCAGCGGGTCCAGATGGTATTCCTGCAGAGATCTTCAAATATGGGGCCTGGAGCTGATCAGGAAGCTTACCAGCCTCTACTTAAGGTTTTGGGAACAGGAGTCCGTGCCGCAGGAATTTAAAGATCCCCACATTATTCCCCTTCACAAAAGAAAAGGCAGTTGCGCTTCTTCTGATAACCCTTGTGGCATCTCGCTCCTTGCCACGGCAGGAAAGCTACTCGCCCATGTTAGGATAAACTGGCTAGCTGATCAACTTGCAGGGAAGATACTGCCTGAAAGCCCAACGTGGCTTCTGTCCCAGGCATGGTACTTCAGACATGATCTTTGCACTCTGACAAAAACTACATATAGATCTTGATTCCACTCATGACATTTCTCTTTAATTTGCCAATCTTACTGAGGCCTTTGACTCTGAAAATGAGATGGCCTGTGGACAGTCCTCTGCAAGTTCAGTTGCCCCAATAAGTTTTTCAGCATTATTAAATCTTTTCATGCAGGAATACAGGTTCATGTCCTTTCCCAAGGCTGCTTCTCAATTCCCTTTGTTGTTACCAATGGAGTAAAACAAGGCTGTGTTCTTGCTTTAACATTATTAGCATCATGTTTGCAGCTGTTCTAATAGATTCATTCAGAGACATTGATTATAGCATTTATATGCAGTACCATATGGATGGAGGGGTCTTGAATATGCATTGCCTGTGTGCTAAGACAAAAGTTATGAAGACAATTATTCGCAGATTACTGTTTGCTGATGATTGTGCTTTATTGGCCTATAACCTCAAGGCCATTCAGTTGCTGACTGATTGCTTTGTGCATGCAGCAAAGCATTTTGGCCACAGAACGACCAGCCTACAGAAGACAAAAGTCATGGTCCAGCCTCAACCGGGAAGTACTGCAAATACTCCAGTTGGGTCCATTGACGATGTTCCACTCAAGGCTGTTGACAAATCTTGCTACCTAGTTAGTGTTGTTTCATAAAATGCAATGATTGACGACATTACAAAGTGCATTGGTGCAGCCAGGGATGCCTTTGGAAGACTTCAGCATCATCTCTGGAATGAGCATGGTGTCAGACTGCAAACAAAAATTGATGTTTACCACTCCATCATCTTTACTGCACTTCCCTACAGCTGCAATACGTGGACCACTTATCGACAGTACATAAAACATTTGGGCCAATTCCACTTAGGATGTCTAAGGTGGATAATGGGAATTAAATGGCAAGATTTGGTTCCAAACACCAAGGTTCTTGAGTGCGACAACATCACAGGCATTGAAGCTTTTATAGTGAGAGTGCATCTGAGATGGTGCAGTTGTGTGGTCCAGAGGTCCAAGAGTAGATTACCGAAGGCCATCTTGTATGGAGAATTGCAGGCTGGAACTCATTTTAGGGGTAGACCAAGAAAACATTTACAAGGACACTCTCAAGGCCAACTTCCTTGCAATGTTGAACACCTTACCTGGGAGCTCTTAGCCCATGACAGGCTCCTATGATGGCAGTTCTGCCACCTGGGACTGTAAGATTTCGAGAGCCCGTGGATTGCTGTGATTGAGGAGAGACATGAGAGGAGTAAAGCTAAACGCAGCGCGTATTCGTCTACAGTTGTCTTCACTTGTGGCCCTTGCGAACAGGACTGCAGTGATCTCATTTCAGAACTCACAATAAGAGACTGTAGCTCATCCATTGAACTTGTCAGGAGACTCCATTATCTTTATTTAAGTACCAACAATGTGTTTAGTGTTGTGCAAGACATCCAATAAAGATGGTCCCCAAGACTTATAATCAAAACAGGACAGAAACAGAAGGCCAGGATGCATCGAGAAGTTCAGAGGAGGGAATAACTCGGCGTAGTGGCTCGGGAGCTTTTTTGTTAGGACTTGTTGATGTGTCTTCCCACGGTGCCCATAGCAGTGGCATCATCTTTACTGGACACATGGGCACAATGTGATGAGACTGAAGGCTTTTAAAAAAACAACAAAACTCCTTGAACTGACTTTTGATGCAGCCCTGTGACTTTGCATTTCAGTGAAGCTTGTGTTACTGTAGTCAAAAGCAAACAAAATTGGAGCCCAATGAGCCTAAACTGAATTTTCAAACAATAGCAACAACAAACCAATTAGAGTTCCTCTTGGTTTTATGTTAAGTGTAAGCACTGACTTCGTGGAATCACTGCGAAACGTGAGTGATGCATGAAATGGAAATTTCCTGCCTAGTGCTTAGAATAAATACAGAACGAGCTGTGCTGTTCACTGTAATATTCAGCTCAGACGCAGCCAGAGAAGCAGCCCAAGCCCAGACATCAAGCCCGCAGAAACCTTCCACTACTTGGTTTCATGTAATATTTTAATATTGGTTTTCCTTTTCTCTCGCGGCCCAAAGCAGTTAACTGATTAGACTAACTACCTGCTTTGCTAAGGAGCCTAGAAGGATCTCATGCCGGAGGGGCTGGGTTGGGGGGAACCTTTTACAGAGATTCCTCCATGTTAGTGCACCAAGTCTGGGCCGTCGTACTGAAGTTAAACATCAGCATGTTTGATGACTTCACTCAGTTCTAGCCTATTGTGGCTGCACTAGCCTGCAGAAAAACATTGAATCTACTTTGGCTATGACACCCAATTTTATTGTAATACACATTCATGTTGACACAGTATCAGTTTGCAGGAATGTTACGTGCATAAAAGGATTCTTTCCTTTAGATTCAGCCTTTCTCCATTCTGTAACCAGGATAAACTTAGCCATGTTGAGCTCTTAGAACTCTGCTTTTACTTGTGATCCTGAAAATAGCCTGCCTCAGACAATATTCTGTGCTAACTTCATATTGCAACACTTCAGGAGTTTCTGGTTGTTGTTTTTTATACCCTAATAGTTTAGATTCCACTAATACTCAAGCCCAACGCGACCTGTTGGGTGGATTTCAGCCTCCATTCCAAATTCACGAGATTTTCATGTACCTAACATTGGTGTGACTTTCTCTTTTGTGTGAGAACTTGAAGTGCACTTGCAGTCATGGTCAGAAAAGATACCACACAGAGACAGCATGTCAAAAGCAGAAGGAACTGGATTCTATTCTATTTTGCAGCAACAGAATTGTCAACTAAGTACCCATTACAGAATCATTATTCTTAGCAATGATGTGCAAGTCAGAAAGAACCCAGCTTGACTCTCAGATCCCAAGCTAATCTTGTAGCACGTGTTAACTGAGCAAATTAGGGAGATAATAAACAGGGAACCCTTTGGTGCTGGGTTTAGAGAGTCACTTCCTGGAGTTGGGATGCACTTTCTAAGTGAGTTTCAGAAATATGGTCTAAATGGCAATCCCTTTCTTATCCCCATTTATTCTGGTCTCCCCCACCCACACCTGTGCTTTTCCCATGAGGCTGGCTAGCGCCAGGATGGTGTTCTGTAAGTGAGGGCAGAATTTGCCTCCATTGTTTTATTTTTTGTGTAGCTCAAACCTTTTTTTTTTTTAAATAAACCTGAGAGAGGAGAAGCAAGTTCTTTAGCTCCAGCTGGTTGGGAATGCAGGAGCTCTGCTTCAAGCTGGCAAATGTTCTCCTGGACCCCTGTCCAACTCCAGTAACACACCATAACCCTTCTAGGCTTGTGTAGTGTCTTGTGTAGTGTCCCCTGATGTCACTCTCCACACTAGCCCCTTCTAACAGCAGAGCTGTTTGGAACAGAAAAGCCACTCAGTGGAAATCTGCAGACTCAACACCTCATTGCTAATTTAACTCAAGTTGTCGGGGCAGCTAAACAAACCTGGACTGGGGCTTCACCATTTTACAAAACTTGTTCCTCTCCAAATGGTCTGGGTGGCCACCTGCAAAGTTAGCCTCAACCAGCGGTGAAAAGGCTCATTCAAAAATGATGGGAACGGAGGGGGAAAGTCAGGCGGTTGTTTTATCATCAGGGTGTTGGCCCAGCCTGCAGTGAAACCCTCCACTCCTTCCCCACTCCTCCAGGCCAGTGAAAACAGGTCTTGACGCAGGACTCGGAGGCCAAGCACAGGCACCTGCCAGTACTGAAGCTTTTGGGAGTTTTGCCATAAATTTCAGTGGGCAGGATTGGGCCTCAGTCCATACAGTGAAGTTAGGCTGCAGCCAGGCTCTTGTGACATTTAGGTACCACAGCAACGGGCCAGGTATAAGGATGTGACTAGAGCAGAATTTTGGTTGCCTTGTTCTAACCCAGCGACCAGTTTTCCAGTTCTGAATTTATATCCCTCTCCTGCCATTAGAACCGTGCTCAGCCTGTGCACTAAGTTTTATTATGAATTAAGAGTAAAACCCTTTCTCTGCCAAAGAACAAAACTACCTCCATTTTTCAGCATGCCTCTGTTTGTATATTTTATGGGAGAAGAGGGCTCTTACTAGTTCAGTGTCATGACCATAAAATGAAAAGGTTACCGCTTGCTACAAAGGCTTGCTTGGATCCAGTACCAATTAATTTTCAATCTAAAATATATGTCTCCTGACTGTCTCACAACAGCAATGAACACAGGAGTTTCCTTCTTAACACACTTGAGCCACAAACCCAGTTAGAGGATTAGCTGGCTTTTTCCAGAGTGTTTTGTTCATCCCCATTGGGTATGCCTATTATCCATGATAGACTGTTAGCTTGGACAGTGTGATATGATAGTTTTAGTTTTTTATCCTGGATCTGTTCTGTTCCATACATAGGGCTACTCAGATCTCAGCTTTAATTATCATTACGGATGGGAAAGGAGCATGTGTCAGAGGAAGGAAAGTTACCGTGTCGACTGCTCTTGCAGAATCATCTGCAGATGATTTTAATTTATTTTTGGGTAGTAGTTTTACAGTATAGAGCACACTGCTACTTCCAGCCTGTGTTTCACTGCTCCTTGCTAAGGCTCAGACCAGTCTCTAAATATTGGGAGAGGAACAGGAACCTAAGTCGTACCAGACCCTTGCAAACACGCTGACTTTCTGGAGGGTGGATGAGCTTCTCTTTATCTTTATTTATTAATAAAAGACGGAATGTCTTGGGAAACAAAAGGTTTTAATGGCTGGTGCTCGGTATCCTTGACAACAGTCCCCAAAGAATATTACATTAGGGCACCAGAGAACTTTTAAAAATAAGTAATGGAATTCCGTCTCTGTTATGCTTTTAGTAGTCATTTCGGCCATGGTGCAGCGAGGTCATAAGCTGAGCTCAGTGAAGGGAGCCAGAACACGAAATGATGCTGAGAGAACGTCTGGGAGATGAGAGGTACAGAATTACAAGCGAAAGTGCAGGCCTGCTGAGGCAATTACAGCTTAATGGGGTCATTTGGAAGGCAATTGCCAGGGGTTAATGTAGTATGGAGAGATGAGGTGAGATTGAAGTGAAATTTGGGGCTGGAAATGTGTTAAGATGAAAGATCAGAGTGCAGCAGATTTTGCTGTGCAGAAGGTTTATATCATGCAAAAGATTTGAAAAAATGTAAAAATAGTAGCCAGATGTTTCTAAATAAATAAATAAAACATTAAACAAACCCTTTAAAAAAGTGAAATAGCTGCATAATAAGAATACCCTTCGCTCTGAAAAGGTTGGAGCTTGTAGAGGAATTTCAATGTAGTCTATAAGGACTTATTTGAAGGAAAAGTTCTGTTGCATTTGCCTACATGTATCCTGGAGAGACAATGCAGTTCGGCTGCTTCCATTATTAACACAACATGCTGACTTAGGAAAATATTACTGCTCTTGCAGATGCTTGTGCCTCGTTTTAAAAAAAAAAATCCACTGTTTTGGAATTAAAAGCAAGAAACAGTCCCGCATACACATATTTTGATATATTTGTAATGGATTCATCACATTATCTTTTCAGGCATTAAAATAATATTCATAAGATGTCAAAATATTACGAGAATGTAAGCTAGCATTCTTTGAGTGGGTATTTTGGTTCTGAAAAGTATGCTTAAATATTACAGGTGTTTAAATTAAAAATGTCAAACCTATGAAGGCATAATGGAAGTAATCATTTATACATAGTTTTAAGCCGCACAGTATTTGAGAAAGCTTTGCATTCCAGACTATTGTGAATGAGTGGAGTTGCGTAAGAATTCAAAGGACAAAAGAGATCATTATGCTTTGTTACCTCAGCTAGTTCATTACCTTAATTGCTGAGCGTAATCCAGTCTTAGAAGAAAACTCTAGGGCTTTAAGGAGATCAACATCGGTGCCTTATGGCACAGAAAATGGAAACCCTTTCCTGTACCGTTGCTGCTCCAGGAACACTAAACCTTGATCAAAGACTGAACTTTTCTTAAGGTCGGCCATGTGAAAATCCCCTGGAGCTGTACCATGCGCTGAACCGTAATGAAGTGTAGCAGGTTCAGCACCATTTCTGTGTGAGTGTGACCGTCCTGGATCACTGGCTAGCAATGGCACATTATCATCCTTTCCAATAGGTGAAGTTTTAGCATAGTTATGTTTAGTAGCGATAATACGTCTCTCTTTGTAACAGCTCTCTGCATATTGCGTGAACTGAACAAACTCCTAATGTGCAATAATACTGCAGTCGAGAGGCAGCACATGGAGCTTTCCATCAGGCAGGAGGCCACTTTCCCAAGAATGGTTTGTTAAGTTATCCTAAGCTGCATGCAAGGCGAAACATTTGTAGGCAGGCTCTCGACTACATGGCTAAGTTACAGCTGTGAAATCATTCAAAAGAATTTTGTTGGGGAAGAATCAGATTTATTAAAAATACACTAGAGCAAATACATTTTTTTTCACCTGTGTTTCCTTGCTTTGTGTTGCTTTGTATATAGTTATCTGATCTGAGGATACAGGCTGTTTTCCTGTAGACTTGCATATGTTGAGACTAAAAAAGTACAGTAAAACAAAAAATATGACCTTTAAAAGCATGGTTGAGTTGCATTCATTTTATAACCATCAAAGCAACTCTTTACTGTTGTAAGGTAGAAAAATCAATGATGCAATCTTTTTCCTTTTGCCTTGTGCAATCCGTAATTGAAATGGAAAATCAAATGAACGGCTAACAGATAATTGTTTTATCAATATTCCCTGCCTGCCCTACAAGGGTCAGCCTAGAATGATCATGAGCCACGGATATGATGAGGACAAAATGTGAAATTGAACAGCAAGGAGGCAATAAATCAACCTTGACAAGAAAGAGTGACCAGCATGTAGCTCTTGTAGGCAGCTTTTGGGACACTTTTTGTCTCAGGTGTCTGCACTGATTTAAAAATGTGAGACTATAATATTTGAAGCTCTTCCAATGGGTAAACAACTGCAGACTATTTGTGGGCTAAGGCATCATCAAAGCAAACACACTGCACCTGAAAACACAGCGGATGCAGGGATACAGTAGGGGGGAAATTGCAGTCCAGTGGCAGCGCAGGAATATGAGAATGCTCTGAGCTTGCAATAAGGGAGCATTCCTCATCTCCATTTACACAGCACCAGGAAACTTTTCATGTTCCGGTGACTCAGGAAAAGTGCAACCTGGAGCCTGAAATACGTATTTTAATGTATTGTGTTATTTACAAAATTCTAGTCGCTCCATTCTAAGAACTGTTTTAAATGCCCTGATCCTAATGAGGAAAAGGAGAGGTCAAATCTCTGGGCAATGCCAGTAACATGCATCCTGACTCCCCACCTCTGTCAGATGTGAACATAAATTCCCTGATATACAGTCCAGTATTTTATAACTTACAGCCAGGTGGAGAAAGGAATTTAGCTGGTGTTAATGGTTAGTTACTTATTGCAATTGCTCCTCTTGGTGCTGTATTGCTCCTGGCCAGCAGGTGCTGATGGCAGTGGGAGGAGGAGTTCCTGGGTTGAACTTCAGGGGCTTGATGCCCTGTCAGTTCCAGGTGTCTGTCAGAGGTAGCAGTGCGTGCTCTTTCTCCCTATTTTGATGTTTCCCCCAGCTCCCCTTGAGATATTGCAACAAAGAGAAATCTCCTGTTTGACATAGCAGCAGCAGCAGAAATTCTGTATGTTTCCCATGCAGGTGATAAGTATATTATAGCAGCATGTGGGACTGTTAAAATTCTCAGTATTCCCATTATCTGTCCTGTTTGTAACTGGATCTCAAGAATTTGCTCCATTTGAAACTTCACACAAGAGTTCTGAGCCCAGATGCAATTTAAAAGACATTATAGTTATTTAAAATAGAAATGCATCAAACCAAGAATTTAGTTAGCTATGTCATGTAGCTGAAAAGCAGCTTTGATGTATATACGTGTGTCTATATGTAAATAAAGCCCCACAAGGAGAGATTTCAATACAGTGGAATCAACTGGAGTGTGCTCGAAATGCAAAGTTGAGATATTTAGGTCTTACTATTTCTGCTGCCACTTAGCCACTTTGGAGAAGATCCTTGGGCGGTATAAATAGTACTGAAGTTAACAGTTACCACCAGCTGAGGATCTGCCCTACTACCTATTCATGCTTTTCTTTGTTAAATCATATGAACCTGGTATTCTCCCTCCGATCATTGCCCCCCATGTGGGGCACATTACATTTATATGTTTGGGGAAGAACGTGCATCTCAGAATTATGGCAAGGCTCAAGTTGAAAAGACTGCAAATAGCTCAGGGGAAGATTTATGCATAGTATTCATCCTGGAGAAAAAATGAGCACGTCAAACAAATTCATGTGTGCAAATTAAACCTAATGTTGGGTCTGTCTGCCTTTCACAGGCTTCACTTTACACTCAGTAGTGCACAGGAAATTAATCCCCTTGGTTTCAAAGCAACTCTCAGGACACCCCAGACCTCGTGCTTATCCGTAGGGCAGCTACAGTCACATTTCTGTGCAGATGAGCTATGCAAGGTCAGATGTGACATGAACTTAAGAAACAAACTTGTTTTTCCTTAAACATTTCAATTCTGATATTGTGGTCATGATGGACACACTGGTTTCTTTTTTTACAGACCATTAATAAAGATATAAACCAAATCAGATAGCGTGTTTGAGGAGGAAGGTGGCAGTAGCATGCTACTCAAACTCTACCCAGGGTGCAAAAACAGCAGGATGTTTTTGTATAGAATAATCTGCCCTGAAATAATAACAAATGTTGACATTTAAATGCCCACCATAAGCATTAGAGTTAACATTCCATTGAGATGAATGGTGACTGTGCACAGCTGTCATGGCCCCCAAACGTTTAGGAATATGTTCCCGTTCCACCACCACTTCCCCCGGCATTTGATTCTGCTGATGATGTTCCACTCAGTGTGCCTGCAGGACTCATGCCCCCTCACTTCTGCTCCCTCTTAAACTTTACTTTACGTGCCTGCAACATTAGTGATGTTTGGTCTGGTGTAGGGGGCCAGTGCTGGGACCTCCCTGCTACTTAACTCACAAATAGGTTGTGTGTAGGGGGAGTGGGATGGACAGAGGAGCAGGGGCTGCAAAGGTGCCTCCAGCTGCCCTGCATGCCATGTGCTAGCCCTGCATAGACCCAAGTGGAGGGAGGTAAGGGGAGTAGAGTGGTGAATCCAGGGGCTCTAATATACCAGCCAAGTGGCATGACAGGGCGTAGCTGGTGCTCCAGCTGATGGGCAGGAGTGTTGTGGACAGCCCTGCAGCCCTCTGTTCTGGCACTAGGCTGGAGGTGGGCTTCACTTTCCCACCCTACCTGCAGTTTACTGTTTACTTGGCTTTATGGAATGGCCCCTGGAGCTGTTGGTTTGGTCTATCTGAGGCCAAAGGTGCAGTCTAAGCTTGAACAAGACTATGTTAGGAAACCATATTGAAAGCCTGATTTCACATATGGATTCAGCTCTCCTGGTTTGGTTTCTTGGGAGGGCAGGGCATAATGTGTGCAAACTAGTTTTAGAAAGCCAGTATCAAGAGAAGTAACCTAGTCAGATGGGTTACCAGCCCGGAAAATGGTTTTTATTTTAAGCACATTATGCCCTGTTCCCCTGGGGACATCGCTGAGACAGCTAGGACAGTTTTCACTAATCGGGTTTTCAAATTAATTTCTACCAGTCTTTTTCCACAGTGGAATCAGGGCCTGGGGCGGACAATCCCTGAGTTGCTCAGGCCTGGAAGGTATCTTCTCAGTCCCAGGGGCTAGAAATATCCCCTTTACAATACGTTTAAACTCTGCTGGAGGGCTCACCCTTTGTGCAAAGTATTGGTCTGGTGTCCTGCCACATGCAGTACCACTTAGCTCCATGTCCTGCAAAACCAGCAATGACATTAACGTAGTGTGAACTCAGCACAGCGAGAGGACGTGCTCAGCCCCAGGAAGAACATTAGCCCACCTGGGCCTGGGCACAGACCGACCTAGTCCTGATACATCGTGTTTATAGAAGGCGTTGGATGCTCAAAGTGCTGCATGAACAGTTGGCACAGAACTGCTGGGGTCAAGGTTAACCCCACCCCATGTGACAGAAAGGAGAGGCGGGTTGGCTCTGCCTCTGACACAAACTAGAGCCAGAGCCAGGGTGCTCCTGCTTCCCAGTCCCAGGTTTGAGCCCCTAGATCCCACCGCATGACCAACTTTGCTGGGCGTGTGTGTGAAAGCTCAGAGTTTGGTGAGTGGCACGACATGGCTTCCTGTCTCCCATCACTATCTCTGATGTAATGAAGTGTCAGCTTCTGCCCTCATTGTCCTTCATGTCCTTGAAACCAAGGCAGTTTAGAAACAAGTCTTTCCCATTTATCAGCAGTTAAAAATAGAGGGGATTGATGTGAAAGGACAGTCCCTGCTCCCCCGCTGTCTGCCCTGTTTTGCAGATGAAGGTGTAACATTCATTTCACAGGTAGGACATTAGAGAACTTCACAGTATGGTCTGGTAGGAGCATCTTGTCCCATCCCCCATAACATGGTTGCATATTTCTTGCCTCCATGGGGTAGGAGAAAATACTGGATGCACTAAGAGATGCACACAAAAGATCAAATTAGATCATTACACCCAGTAACTGCTTCTATAAAAATATTTACTAAGCCCGCGGTACCTATAGGCTTCCTAATAAACATAGTATAAATCCAGGTGTACAGGCAAGACACGGTGACAGTACATCATGTCATTAACACGCATCTCAGAAATGTCCTAAATACGTATTTACACCAGGATTCCTAATGGCTCCAAAGAAGCTGATCAAACTGTCAGCCTATTAATCTGTGTTTTTAATGGTTCTGGTCTATCAGATGAAAATGTTTTGTAAAAATTATTTTAACTACTGTATTTGCTGTTCTGAGCAATGGTTTAAACACATTGTGTGTGTTTGAAATTCATATTAATGACACCATAAGCTATAGGTTGTTAGTAAATATTTCTACCCCAAAAGACCCCAAGTTCTCACAACAGTTGGACTTGCTGGCTCCAAAGGAGCTGTCACGATCAGCAGGTAGTTAATCCAGGTTTTTAGAAATTTCTAAATCTATTTAGATAAGAATCTACATCTGTGCTAACAAGGTCTTTTGCAGTGTTTGTTGTCAGCATATATGTGCTTCTAGCAAGAGTAGGCTCACTTGCTCCTGCTTTCTCCTTTAAAAAAATATGACTGTGTAAGAAAAAAGCAAAATGCTGGAAATTAACTCTCAGAATTAAGCAAAATGAATTCTAAATGATGTCATTATTCTGGACCCATGGAAAAGAAGCCCTTGAGGAATTCCACCATGATTTCAACAATTTCCATCCCACCATCAACCTCAGCCTGGATCAGTCCACACAAGAGATCCACTTCCTGGACACTACGGTGCTAATAAGTGATGGTCACATAACCAGCACCCTATACCGGAAACCTACTGACCGCTGTTCCTACCTACATGCCTGCAGCTTTCATCCAGACCACACCACACGATCCATTGTCTACAGACAAGCTCTACGTTACCACTGCATTTGCTCCAAATCCTCAGACAGAGACAAACACCTACAAGATCTCTATCAAGCGTTCTTACAACTACAATATCCACCTGCTGAAGTGAAGAAACAGATTGACAGAGCCAGAAGAGTACCCAGAAGCTACCTACTACAGGACAGGCCCAACAAAGAAAATAACAGAACGCCACTAGCCGTCACCTTCAGCCCCCAACTAAAACCCCTCCAACGCATCATCAAGGATCTACAACCTATCCTGAAGGACGACGCCTCACTCTCACAGATCTTGGGAGACAGGCCAGTCCTTGCTTACAGAAAGCCCCCCAACCTGAAGCAAATACTCACCAGCAACCACACACCACACAACAGAACCACTAACCCAGGAACCTATCCTTGCAACAAAGCCTGTTGCCAACTGTGTCCACATATCTATTCAAGGGACACCATCACAGGGCCTAATCACATCGGCCACACTATCAGAGGCTCATTCACCTGCACATCTACCAATGTGATATATGCCATCATGTGCCAGCAATGCCCCTCTGCCATGTACATTGGCCAAACTGGACAGTCTCTACGTAAAAGAATAAATGGACACAAATCAGACGTCAAGAATTATAACATTCAAAAACCAGTTGGAGAACACTTCCATCTCTTTGGTCACTCGATTACAGACCTAAAAGTTTCAATTCTTCAACAAAAAAACTTCAAAAACAGACTCCAACGAGAGACTGTTGAATTGGAATTAATTTGCAAACTGGATACAATTAACTTAGGCTTGAATAGAGACTGGGAGTGGATGGGTCATTACACAAAGTAAAACTAATTTCCCCATGTTTATTCCCGCCCCCCTACCCCCCACTGTTCCTCAGACGTTCTTGCCAACTGCTGGAAATGGCCCATCTTGATTATCACTACAAAAGATTCCCCACCTGCTCTCCTGCTGGTAATAGCTCACCTGAAGTGATCACTCTGGTTACAGTGTGTATGGTAACACCCATTGTTTCATGTTCTCTGTGTAGATCAATCTCCCCACTGTATTTTCCACGGCATGCATCCGATGAAGTGAGCTGTAGCTCACGAAAGCTCATGCTCAAATAAATTGGTTAGTCTCTAAGGTGCCACAAGTCCTCCTTTTCTTTTTGCGAATACAGACTAACACGGCTGTTACTCTGAAACCTGTCATTATTCTGATGCTCTGTCCTTAACCCCCACTTCTCCTCCTCTTCTTGCCTAGTACTCCAGCAGTTATTGAGCATCAGGATGTTTTCGTAGGATGGTGAAATTCATCACTATGAGCTCAAAGGGGACTTCAGTGGCCCAGAGGGCTTGTGCTGGCCCTGTGCACGAGGCTGAGTTTCACTCACTAGAACATGCATTGCCCTTAAACTGTGTGTGCAGTTCACACTGACCTCCTGGGGAGCTGTGTGCCCAGATCAAGGAGAGGATGTATGGCCTGGTGGGAGCTGCAGTACGTAGACACAGAAGGGGAGGCTAAGGGAAGAGTGTTGAACTTTGAATTGTTTCATCCTTGCTCTGTTCTTTTCTTTCATGAGAATTAACTAACACCCTGCGTTCAGTGGGAGACGCATCACACACCCGGCTGCTGATCAACACGTCACACTGTGTTGTACCACTGCAGAGGGAGAACTATGCTAGGTATCCCAACATCCTTGGTATGGAGAGACATGTGACCAAAGAGCTCAGTTCTACAAAGATTTGTGGGCATTGTGCTTTCTACTGTGACCAGACTCAATTCCTTCAATGGATTGCTTCTGGTAGGGCAGCGCACCTGACAGGTAGTTCGTGTCTGCCCGGAAAATAATGATGCAGCCTGAAAATTTACATGAAAAGATATCTCCAGGTTACTGCCTCAGGGAGAGACATAACCCTAGACAGATTGGTATGAACCTCGACCTGCTCACTTTATTCCTACGCCTTATGAGCTAACGTCAGTGGGACGCCTCATGTGGGAAAGCTGAGTCTCCTTGCCCCTACCTAAGTGCTGGGTTTGTACATTTTCAGGACATTTTAGGGCCTAATCTTGCTACTTTCATCATGAGCAATTGGGTGAGTAATTTTCTAGAAGTCAATGGAGCTACTCTTGGTAATAAGGATTACTCACCTGAGTAAAGGGTGGCAGGGTCCGGTCTGTGTGCTATATGTCTGGAGGGATGTGTGTCTGTTCTTGTGGCTGTGGCTGACATTCTGTGCGGTCACAGTGGCAAGGAGCTTGGACAGAAACCTGGCTCATTTGTATTTTATTTAATTAAATAAAAACAGAATGAAAATTAATCTGCAGCATTTTTGTTGACATCAATATAGTAACTTACCTTCTTCCATGAATTAAATTTTGGGAACTTGAAACTTAACTCTCATAGCTTTTTTCTCCCTGTTTATTACATATGCTTAAATAAACACGTTGAATTAACTTTATAAGGCTTGTAAATACTACAGATAAAACTCTTCCAGAAAATCAACATTCTAAATCATGGTAAGTCTCTTCCTATTTTGCTCATCCTCTAGCAAGGCATTGACAAAAATATGAAATTGATTTGGTTGAAGGGTGTTAAAGAGCCGACAGCCAAATGTCACAAACAATGAATGGCTGCAGTGTTGAAAAAATCAATAGGGAGGTTAAAGCTGGTCTTGTGAAAGACTTGGCAGACTGCTCTGTTCCAGGAAGATATCTGTCTTCTGGCCTTGGTTGCATGATCAAAAGGAAAACTTGATAGGTTTAATGAAGGGAGATACAGTAAAACTGACAACAGAAATATAGACACTGTGGTAACCTGCACATCAGTGAGTGGGGCTATTAGAGACATTCTGCAGTCTGAACAAATATTTATAGGTAAAGATGTCAAAAAATAAGTGTGTTCTTTCACTCCTTCTCACTCGGTTTCCAATCAGCAAACACATTTGAATGGAATAAACAAAGGTTGATACTGTACGTTTAATTGTACAACATCATGGCAAACGTATAGGGTAAAATAATTAGCATGTTAATTAGTGAATCATAATGTTTTCAGATCATTTCATGATGAGATTACAGACCTAAAGCTGTGATCAGAATAACTTCAGTATTTTGAAATAATATTTGCAAAGAATCGTAAGAGAAAGGAGGGAAAAGTCAGCCACGGTCTCTCAGTGAAACTGATGAGTGCTAGCTAGTCATCAGACCACACCAACAGGTTTTACCCCCAACTTTTACCCACTTTTATTGATAAATAAAGCCCTGGTCTGAAAATTAGTCCTTTGGGAACATTAAATTCAGAAATATAAATGAGGATGCCTGCCAGTTCTAGAAAGGGCAAATAGTATTAAGTTTATTTTATTGTTTGAATACATCTTGTAAACAAATTTGCACTGACTTACAATTGACCTGTTACCAGCATGTTTCTATCCAACACTTTGCAGCTTTTGTTTCAGTGTTTATTTCACACCTGGATTATTACCTCCCACACGGTTAGTTTTTACCAAAGAAACGGAGCCATAATATTTAGGACTAAACACTTTAATAATCCATGAAATGCTATAACACCCTTTTCCAAAGCACATATGGACATTTCTCAAGACTGTCTGTGGTGGTTGGTTGTCATCTGTCAGTTCTGGGACTCTTTCCTTTTTCTTCCCTTTTCCTAGAAAAATGAACTCATTAGTTTAAAACTCCCAAATGCCACATTCAGCTCAAACAGCGAAGATGATAACCTGTAAAAAAAGAGAGGAGAGAAGAGAGAAGTAGACTGGCAGGTTTTCTGCAAGTGGACGCTGTAATAAAAATGCCCCCTACTTTGTTGGGATGGTATTTGTAGGGCTGCTGCCATATGTTACTTTCCTTTTTAGCTGGGATTATGCCATCATTATTGCTGATAAAAGCTGTTTACTGCCTTGGCAAAGGAATGATGCTTGGAGCAGTTTTGGAAAGCGCCATTCAGTTTACAGAAAAGGGCATTTAGTGCCAGATGCTGGGATCCCGGGTCTTTGTTCTCTTTTCCCATTATTGGGATAATCCACTGTCTAGTTTCCCCCCTCCTTTTAACTTAACAATGGTTTTGTTTTAAATTCACTTTATTTCAGGCAGGTGACTTAGCCGATATTTAACTCCCTGTGCAGTATGATGAAAACTTCTTTTAAAGCTACTGCTCTCAAGAAGTGCATTTTGACTGCTGTACTATTAGAGCCATGGTATGTACTGAGTTTCTGGTTCTCAGCCAACCCTCTGAGGTGCTTGCTCTTTAGATCCATTGCATGTTTGGAGAGACAGGCTATTTCAGCTGCATAATACATTTCTGGTTAATACGTAGGACAGAAGTGAAGAGCTTCACTGCAAGGAAGCCTCTGGTGTTGTCTTAGCCCATCAGAACTTTGTGTGTTCCTAGGGAAATCACTGTCAAGGACTCAGCAAAATCATTGGCCGGCAATAAAGGGAGAAGCTCGGGAAAGTGTGTAAATTAAAGAGTACATCGTATTTTTAATCTGAAGGTGGCCATAATTCATATGTAAATGCTCTCAGCATAGACTAACAGAGCTGTCTGACATGCTGCACTCACATTTGTGCCAGCTTTTCCATTAGAACCTTTATTTTCAGGGCGACACACACACACACACACAAGAAATTTTCTCTGAGCCAAAACTAGGGCCAAGACAGAGTCCTGGCTGAGACTTTTCAGTCCTCACTGAGCCCATTGCTGTCAACTCAAGCACTGATTATTTTCTAAATGAGTTTTGCACATTATTGTTTATCAAGTTCTTAGTGTGCAACCTCTTTGGCTGCATCCTCTCTGTGCTCCCAGCTGTGTTTTAGCTTGTGCACCTGGTAACAGTCCATCCAGAAATAAGGGACAAGTAGGAGACCCATGGTATTTAAAATGAAGGGCAAGTTTGCTTTGTGACTGTGCCCTCTAAAATGAGGGAGTCATGGGGGTCTGGACTGACACAAAATGAGCCATAGGTTAAAGTACCAAGTGAGGTTCTTCAGGACTTGTCCATGTCCACAAGGAGCCCTACTCCCCCATGTAGCGCTGAACGGGGCATGGGCTGGTCCTTTGCATGGTGGTGAACGGCACTCAATGCTCATAAGTCAAGAGGAGCACATGCATCTGACAGGACTGCACTAAATAGCACACAGATTGTCACCAACCAGAACTGCAGGAGAAGAATGTGAATATTGTTACAGGTTTCAGAGTAACAGCCGTGTTAGTCTGTATTCGCAAAAAGAAAAGGAGGACTTGTGGCACCTTAGAGACTAACCAATTTATTTGAGCATGAGCTTTCGTGAGCTACAGCTGTAGCTCACGCTCAAATAAATTGGTTAGTCTCTAAGGTGCCACAAGTCCTCCTTTTCGTTTTGTGAATATTGTTACAGAAATCAATAAGCCCAAAGAAATTCCTAGAGTTCGGTGATTCGTGCTTCGCAGGGCTCTCACCATCTCCACCGACTTTACACAATGACAGTAGCAAGAGGGAGATGATTAGATTATTTCAGAACCACTCTTTGACCTGTGGGTTTTGTAGCTACCTTCTGGAGCTCTCTTCATTATGCTGCAAAAGGCTTCTCCCAAGACCTGGGGTAGGATGTGCTACTCCCGTTAACATCCCTGCTCCCCAGAAGTTTGGACACAACTGGGCACAGAGTCAGTGGGATCTGGAATCCAATACAAGCAATACTATTATATGCAGTGTATTATTTGGATGACAGTAGCGCCAACAATGTGCCACGCACTTTCCAAAACACACCACAGAAAGATGGTCCCCGCCCCAAAGAGCTCGCAGGCTCCTCTTGCTAATAATGTTCCATACCTTGCTTTATTCAGTCATGCCTTTTATCGAGAAGGACATCGAGGTGCTTTACAAAGTTGTAATGCAAATTGCTGTCCCAGCTGGCAGAGGGTTTATCCCGTTTGTCATTGAAGCATGGCCACTTCTTAGGTGAAGTGTGAAAACTACTTAACGATGCAGAGCAATGCTATTCGCCAGCGCGGAACAGGAAATGAAGAGGGGAGACGGAATGCAATAAACTCCTGTGTCCTGGCCAAATTCAAGGTGGGCAAACACCTTGGCTCTGGTGAGAAGTTCCATGAGGTATTTAATGACTCCATGTTGGGAGGACTTTAGTTTTATGTCTCCTCAAAAAGTGACTAGCCCTGCAGTATCAAATTACAAATTACTAGCCCTGCAGTATCAGATTACAAACTTGTGATGGAAGTAAGCTCCTAAATGTTCCTTGGAGATCCCCCACCCAAGCACTGATCAGCCAGGCCTGCTGGGGTGGTGAGAAATAGGTGAGCCCACAAATCAAGGTGGCATTGGCAGTGGGCATGTCTTAGCTTAGGGTGTGTTGTTTACCATTGCGTCTGCTCTGCTGCTGACAGTATCTTAACAAAAGCCTAGACACAATTGTTGCATTGAAATATTTGCAGTGAATGATTTTCCTGTCAATCTTTTCCCGGATTATTGGTGAGATCCCACAAACAAGGTTCTCACGTAGGCCATGAGGAGCAGCTGTTACACTGCCCAAGCATAGCGAACACTGGGCGGAGACCTCTCAGAAGATCCTGGTTGTGGATGAGCACGGCAGATTTGGTCACTACCCTTTCACTTCTAGGTCCCTGATTCAAATCCATGGCAGGTGGGTAGTGACCAGAAGTTCTCACCTGATGGCTGTTCAGTGGCTTATGTGACATAAATATGGTCCAGTGGCCAGGATTCCCAAACACAACAGCCATCAGTGATTAATTACAGCGCTTCTTGGCATCTCAGCAGAGAGGTCGTGGACTGATAGGGCTGTGGGGGCTGCACTGCCCCTATTCCCCGAATGGGGCTTTCTCCCAGTCAGGATCATGGGGGGGGGGGCGGCGTTCCAGGAGCTATTGCAGACTGAGGTGGTGTGAAGGAAACTCTGCTGATAACTGGCTTTCTGGGGCTAGAAGCCTTCACTGTTCAAGGCCATTATTCCAGCCCCTTTCTGCAGCAGGAAAGTCAGAGGAATTTTTCTTTCCTTTTCTCTGTTTCAGAGCATGAGGTGCATTTGTTCTGAAATCGTCCCTCCTCTCCAGGGTTCTTTACCGTCTTTACCCTCTTTTATGTTGAGTGGGGAAAAAATTGTGCCCCCCCCCCGGCCATAATATAATTGAAAGCACTGCGTGCTTGACTAACCACATTAGCACTTCTGGTCTGAGAGGACTTTCCAAGCCATGTTGTGGTGCTTCCCCCTTTCTAGGTTATAGTAAAGGAAACCAGGCCTAGTACTGACCTAGAGAAACACAGGGACTAGCTGTTAGGGAAGTGTTTTTCCAGCGCTCACATCCACCCCTCCTGCATCAACAGGCTTCTCAGCGTGGCCTTGGGTCTGTCTTTTCAAACTGCATTGTGTTGTTAGGTGCCCAGTGCACATCGCACCGATACACCCCTCTCAGCAGGCACCTGTAGTCGTGTCATTCAGAAACAGCACTTTACCTTGCAAAACAGTATGGGGCTCCTTCTGACCCCTCTCTGCTCCCTAGAAGAGACTCTGACCTTATTTCTTCTGGGTAGAGAGATGCATCTGGAACCAAATGAGGGCAGTAAAGTATAATAGAAGCTTTACAAATGAAAGTTTTGTTTCTGTTTGTGCAATACCTTGTTTCCCCCTCATGTATCCTGGGAAATCAGACTGATCAATAGTTCCCATTTCAGTACAACTGCAGCAAGCATTACAACTGTATAAAATTTACAACATTGTCTGCTGTAAATTTTAATTGGAAAAGCCTTATAGCTTTACCCTGTATCTTTGCAGGTTTAAATCTATTTGATTTTAAAAAAAACAAACAAACAAATTTACAACCTATAATATCATGTCATACACTTTGTATTGACAGTGTAATATAAATAGTACAAAACCACAGTCCTACTAGAAGAAAAATGGCTATAAAGAAAAATGGCTATATAGGTGGAAAGAGCTGAGTGCACTGGATGTGTGGGAGGAAACGCTGTCCCTGGAATGGGCCAGGCGCAGGCATACAGTCACCAGCGATTAGCGGTCGCAAGCAGGTCAGATTCATACCATGTTCTGTGCGTGTGCACATCAGGCCTGAGCTGTGGACAGTCGGCTAACAGCACAGCCCATTCGGGAGGCCACAAGGAGAGGAACCCAGCTCAGCGTACAGCATTAGAAAATGTCGCTTTCAGCACAGCTTTATTTCTGTCACAGGTCAGGCTTAAAAGGCTGTGTGATACAGTTATTGACTCTAATCTGGGCATAAAGACAAGTCCTCAAGCACCAGCCCAATTAATAATTTGCATAATTAACATGCATATTAAATAGGGACTGGCCCTGCATCTGTATTTGCAGTGATAGGGGTAATGAGGGCTAGCAGAGCGGCGCCTCCGGCTGGCTTTCGCAGACGTGTGGCAGGAGTAATTTTTGCTTGGATTGACAACTGCTAGACAAGCAGTCCCAGCATAAAACTAAACCCTGTTTGGCAGAATTAATCGTTGACAAACTGCTCTTAAAGCTGTAACATTGTTTCTGTCAGTTGTTCGGTTTGATGTCACCGTTAGACATAATAAATCAATAGTGTCAGAATTTGGTAATGTTTATAGCTAGCAAGGTTTATTATTTCATATGACTGTCATGTACAAATAGTGCTTATCATGGCTGCCTCTAAATTATCAAAGCAGAATAGTGCTTAGAATTTACTTCTATTAATTCCAGCCCCAATTAATCCCTTTGCTGGCTGGAAATGCTGTATTTTGGGGTCCATTTGTTCTCGATAGAATTGTGTACATTGAAAACAACTTTGTTTTACTCATCTGTTTGTCTCCTCTCTCTGACCACATGCAAGATGAGCCCTTGTTTTCAAACCCCATTTTATCTGACTTATTTCTTTAAAGGGCGTTTCAGAGTTTTAGCTGAGAGTGGATCTAGAGAGAACAGCCTGGTAATGTCAGACATGTAATGGGACATGGCTGAGCTTTCCTTTTTAGAGCTGGATTTAAATCACAGCCAATCTAAAGGCATGTGAAAAAAATCCGTTCTTGGTTCTGGGCTTAAAGAATGTGTGGGCTTATATGTATATACCAACAGCCAAATGTAAAAGCTGATCCCCTCCCACCCCCCCAACTATAGTGAGTGTGCAAAGAATGTAGGGTCAGGCCCATGGATAGATATTTATCATCTATCATGTATGTGACACAGGCAATGTGCTAGGTGTTTCGTAGAGAAAAATGATGACAATTCTAAAATACAGATTGGGCATCTGTGTACTCACACACCTTTGAGTGTGTCTGTGTGTATAAAATGAGCTATATTTTCCATGGCACGGCACCACCTTGCGGATTCTGTAGCATTTTTTAAAGCAGCTTATCTCCCCTACCTGAGCTCCTTCCCCAGCCAGCTTTTCCCAGCTCAGGCCGAGGGCTTCTGTTCCAATTATGCCCCAGCAGGCTTTGCATGCAGCCGTTTGAGCAGAGATTGACAAACCCGCTCACTCAAAGCCTGCTGGACACAAGTAGAATGCAAGCCAGGACTGGAGACGGAGGTGGAAGCCATGGTGGTGAGGGGCAGAGGAGTCAGCACAGCCAAACGGGTGGCAGGGCCCTGTCTAGGATTTTTCCTCCCACCGCACCTTGGTTTAAGGCACCAAACACCATAACAACAGTGCAGGGTAGAGAGATAGTTTAAACCTGGCCTCTTCTGCCATTTTCCATGCACCTCCACCCCCACGCTCTTCCTACCAGAGCATAATTGTGTTTGCGATTCATCAGACCTCTGCTCTTTGTGACTTCACTTGGCAATTCTGAATTATACACACAAGAGGTACAGTAGTCCAGAAGGGGAGGAGCCTGCTGGAGAAGGGGCTGTCCCATGTCTAATATATAAATCTCTCCCTTTGCAAAGGGGTGTGCATAAATTACTGCAATAAATTATTGCAGCCCCAGGGCAAGAGAAGCATCAAGCTATGACTTTTACATGAGTATTTAGTCAGCCATTCAATAAAAAATATGTCCTCCAATTGCACACTCCCATTTATCACCTATGTATTTATTATTTATCATAAATACACACATTGCAAGAGTGAATGATCTATGCTGTATTTCCAAGGAACTCTTGTTTTTAGAAAAATGTAAACATACACTTTTCAAAATCAGATACCAACCTTTGAAAGGAAAAAAAAGGCAGAGATACAGATTTTGTTTTTAACTTTCATTCTCTCTGATAGAGTATACAGAATCTATTTCCCTCTTAAAGGTCATTTCCTAGATTAACCAGTAACTCACTTCTGATCTATTAATTGCTTTAAATAAAGTTTTGTATAAATTCCTATTGTCAGCACTGAGATTGGACCCTGAGTAGGAAAATGGAGCATGGATCGTGATTCTCATGTTTAGGATCAAGTTTCCCATTTGTGTGTGTGTTTGTGCATTTCACTCTCTCTCTCTCTCTCACACACACACACAAAACTCCTGACCTCCTGTCAGTTAGAGCTCTATCTGAGTTCTGAATGCAATACCAGGACTGAACAAGTCAGAATGGGGATGACCGTGCAGGTTAGGGGGAAGGTATAAGGCCTTTGAGACAAGCTGCATTCTGACTGGCATTATAGCTGGCCAAGATCAATATCTAAGCCCTTTCCCATGAGTTAATAAACTTTTATCAGCAGTAAATACATGGAAGCGTTAAAATTCTCACACCTTAAGTCCAGATGTATTATAATTTATAAAGTGATGAACCTTCTAAAAGAAGGAATTGTTTCTTTTCCTGCTCTGTGTTTCTAGATGAACACAGCTCATTTTCTGTAGTTCTTTGGGAAGTTTCTGGTCTTGATGTATTTTACATTTGCATAGTGCCTATCAATTGAAAAGCTCCCAAACCACCATACCCCCTTTATATACTGGCATGAGGTCACCCACTCCCTGACATAAACTGCTTGCGGGAACACTGCACAGCAGCTCAGGACAAGAGATGGAGGAGGAGGTAACTGACTCCAGTGGAAAGTGCAGAATTTCTGGCTTTCAGGGGCTCTTCCCACAGGTGTAATATGTAATAGCAAAAGACACTATTGCAGTTGTCAGTGCAGACTGGCACAAATCCTGTGACTTAGCCCATGCTGGTGGCCACTTTTGGTCTGACCAGGAGGCGCACAGCAGGGGTAATGTGTTAGGAAAAGGCAAATTCCCCTGCATCTCTGTGGAGATGGCTCTAGCCTCTGCCTCCAGTGTGCCCCAAAGAGGCTCCTCCTCTTTCCCCTCAAACCGTGCTCCTTGCCCCCCATCACTGTCAACCCTGCACTGTCCTTCCTGTCGCTAGCACTTCCGCTCCACAGCCGGTGCCGCTTCTCCCCCTGCTCCATAGACAGGGCGGCTCCATCCTCTCGCTCCGTCCTTTGCCAGTTCTAAAACCCACCGTTGCTAGTCCAGACGTCAACTAGTTCAGATGCCCTTCCCGCTGGCCTCCCACATCTGGGGCCTGAGACTCAAAACACCCCTCTCCCTCCAGCACACAGGCTGATCTGACATCCAATTCCCTCCCCAGCAGGGCCCATATAGGCAGTGCTCATTCTTTCCTGTGGGTAGGGAATAAACAGCGGGGTTCCCTCTTTGCAGGGTTAGGAGGCGCAAATCAGGTTCTCCCTTCTTCCTGAGAAGACTAGAGAAGGCCCTTTCCTTTCTCAGCAGGGCCCCGGGAAATGTTCTCTCGGCCCCAAGAGAGGTGTTGAGCTAATTCACAGTCTCTAAGCCCCACTGCTGTGCAGCCCAGTGGCCTGTAACCTCGCTGCTCAGCATGGGAGCAGGAAGCTCATCCAACGACCTTCACCTTTCTCATTGTTGCCCTTCGCATGCCAGAGGTCGCCGGCATTTCCCTCCACGCCTGGCGTGTAATGTGGGATAGGTGAGCTCAGGCCACTGTCGTTACAATGATGTTAAAGGATACAGTTTACCAGGGATGTTCTGTATATCGAGGGAAGCTGCTTGAATGTGTTTGTTGTTGAACATCCCTTGGAACACCAAGTCCAGAACCGATGTGTCAGGGAGAGGTGACACATGCAGTTCTGATGGAGAGGCTCATCTTTGGACTGCCTGGTGGAGGGCACTGCTAGGGTGCACCCGGTATATTAATGTGGGCCATTCCTCTCGCTGGACACCTGTGAGAAGAGTTACTCTTCTCTGGTGTCTAAGGGTTAGAGAATGTTTGGGTACATTTCATGGGCAGGGCAGAGCTGAGTTTGATCTTCACAAATGCATCTTTCCCAGGAAGCTGCACAAGACTTTACATGCTAACAAATATTTGTCCAATTACCGAAGAAAAACATATGCAGGTGCGTGCCCATAGGTGTCTGATTTTCTGTGAGCCAGTCGCCTCAGGCTGTGATATCATCTGCACTCACAAGCTAACTAGGATGAAGCCTGGCCAGCATTTCCAGGTAGGACCTCTTCAAAAAACCCTCGGTGTTGCCGGAAGTGGTGTAGGCTGTTCACGAGGTGGTGGACTCTTAGCAGGTACTAGACTTAGCATGGTCGTGGGAGTCACATATGGAAGAGACCTCTTAGTTCATCTCCATACCAGTTCAGGGCTGTTCTCCAGGACCAGCGATATGTTCTCATCCTCACATCTTGTGGTCTCTCTGTTACTGCCTCTGCAGGCTAGATCTCTTTGTAAGGTTTCCTTGCGAGCTCACCAGCCCCTAATCATGATGTTGCTCTTTCTGAATTTCCCCCAGCTTTGCCAATTTCTTTCTGGTAAGTAGGGCCCACAACAGAACACACTGTTCCAGCTGCAGTCACATGTGAGCTATATAGACAGAAATTGTCGCCTTTCTGTATCATGACTTGAGACCTTGCATATGCAGCCCCTGAAATGAGGTGTCCTTTCTTGCTTCCTTTTCACATGACCAACTCACATGCATGTGCAATTATCCTCCACCAGTTGTGGCCTAAAACAGAAGCCCTGACTTCTCAGGTGTATAAAGTTCCATGGCATCCTCATCGCAGTCAGGGGTTAGCACTGGTGACCTGGCCAAATTCCACTTTGGGGAATTACATTCTGCACCTCTTAAATTACCCCATAGCCTTGGAGAAGTTAGTCTGCACTTTACCTGAATTAAAGGAGAATGAACCCTCTCTTGCAGGGTTGCTGGTATAGAGAAGCTGCCATGTGCCTGCATTTCAGTGCTGGGTGAGTGATCACGCCGGCTCTCTGTCATATTCATACATATATAAGCTACCTGTAAAGCACTGCAGAATGAAAATCACTGTAAAATGTAAGTTATTCTAGCATTTTTAAAACACCAAATATTTTGTTATTGCTAACATGCTGTGAGCCCTAGAAATACCTATAATCGTTTATATGGTTGCTCATATGCCAACTGATAGCAGATTTGGGGTCCTTGTATGTTGGTTTGCTGATGGAGGAGAAATTAGTGACATGGAGTCCAGGTATTCTTAGTGTAACTTGTTTATTGACAATGTATGGAGTCCTGGTGCAGAGATGGTCACAAATAGCACACAGGCAAATCCTCTCTTTCAGGAATCTCAAGCCTAAATACACAATGCCTGGTTCCCAGAAAGCAACTCTGCACCAAAAACTGACTCTAGTTAGATTGAGGCAGACGGCACACTCCCTTCCTGTTTGCATCAGCTCCCTCTGCTAAAAAGAACCTGCATCACAAAACTAACACTACAGCATTTCAAGGACTCTACATAGCTCACACGCTAAGAAAAATAATCTGTAAGACTGTCTGTAGTAGCACCATCTGGTGGCCACTGTACCGAAACAATGTGAATTGTCAACATTCTTGGCTCCAAGTCAGACTTTTCCTGCTCTGAACAGGCAGGCCCCAGGGCAGAAACATGGATATGTTGGGAAAAGCAGGAAAAGGAATATCTTGGGGTATGTGTCTTAGCTTACTTGTTTTTAGCAAGTTTCTGGTGAGCTCACTGAGCCCAGCTCAAGAGCAACTCCCTTAGGACAGATGAGCATGCTGAAGAAAATCTGCATGTTTTATCAGACACCGGGCTTGAGTTGTGGGGGTGTAGCCCAGGGGTCCTTGCAAATTCTCCAGTGTCAGGTCTTTCTGTCTGGACACTGGGCAGCATTCCTATTTACCTCCTCCATTCCAGCCTCTTCCTAATCAACTTAAGCCAAACTGAAATAAACCTGGTTTAAACCAATATAAGAGTGTCCACATGGCCTTTTGCACTAGTTTAATTAAATTAGTTTGAAATCACACTTGCAGTTAAACTGGCGGAACTCTCCATGTAGACAAGGCCTCAGCATGATGTCTTGTTCTCCTGATCTCTGCCCGCTCTCTCCTGCAGCCTGCTATGCCCAGAAGTTCATCCCTATCCTGGTATGCTGTGCATCCGTACTCTTCCCCTTCAGATCCCTGCTCAGAACTCATCACTCCAATTAGTCGTTCACTGGTGCCCCAAACCAGGCCTCCCATCACTGGTACTGTCCCCAGTGTTAACATACTGCATTTGAAAGTAGGAGATGCACGTTTAGCAATCGTACTCATGGGCTCTTAGCAGGCTAGCTGTTGACGTCCCTCTTCCTGCACTGCTTCCTTTGTTTATTGCAATCCCTTGTTGTGTCCCAGGTACACTGTGAGCTCCTTTCTCTGGCCATCGAGGTGCTTATATTGACCTGAGCACCCCTAGCTCTGAGCGCTTCTCTTGGGGAAGGGGCCTGGCACTTCCTGTGTATCTAAAGGACCGGACACAGCTCTAGTGCTATGTAAATAACACCAACCCCCTCTGAAAAGCCCTCTGCTTTTGGCTGGAGATGGGTTGGAAAGCAGGAGCCGTCTTAGCTGCTCTGCTACCAAAGCAGTAACATTTGTCAGGGTGGCTCAGTCACAGTGCGCCCCCACGCCGATTCTGGGACGTTACGCTCTTGGTTCCTAACCTGTACATTGAAGGGGAAACAGTTCCCAATCTCTCCATTTTCGTTTAGTCGATTTTAAAATAATTTGCTAGCATTTAGAACTAATACTCTGAAGCCAAACAAGCCCTATTCCCCATTGTGTTAGTCAGATATTACCGAGCTCCTGATTCTCCGTAGAATAGAATGAGACCATGAAAACTGGCTAAAATTAAGAGCTGGGCTGCAGAGTTCCAGCTGCACAGTATTGTTAGCAAGAAACACTGGTCTTCTGGCCTTTGACCTTTGGGAGACTCCCTGCCTCTCCGTCTCATCTCCATCTCAGTCTGGCACAAATTCTTAACAGTCAGGGTAATTAACCATTGGAACAACTCACCAAGGGGCGGGATGGATTCTCCATCACTGACAATTTTTAAACCAAGACTGGATGTTTTTCTGAAAGCTCTGCTCTAGGAATTATTATGGGGCAGTTCTCTGGCCTATGCAATGCAGGAGGTCAGGCTGGATGATCACAGTGGTCCCTTCTGGCCTTTGAATTGAGGAGTCTCTCTGACAATTGCTGTCCTCTCTGTTTAAAGCCTGGAGTATTTATATGAATACCCAGCATACTATTCACTGTGGGTGAGATTCATCCCTTTGCAGCTAGGCAGAACAAGGGCTATGTGACTGATAATTTCAAATTGTGCCAAATAATTTCCCAGGTAAAATGCATTGTTTTACATGATGGGAAATGTAATTAGTGAAACACAATATTTATAAGCACAGTACATGTGGGGTGAGGGGTTTCTTCTCCTCCAAGGGAAATAAAATCCTTTGAATGAAATTAAAATACAGGTGTATCTAACTTGTAACGAAGTTGTGTAAATTGTAAAGCCTGCATAGTAAAGAACCAGCACAGATTTAGTCTGGATGTTATCCCTCAAATCCATACCAGGAAGAGAAAGTTGGCATCATGCTGCATTTGGAGTCATATATCTGTTTTTGAATGTTCATGAATCTGTTGCCCTGACATTCATCTGACTCTTTCTAGCACTTACATGTTGGATTCTGATTGACAATGATCTGAGATCACTTCCTAAACTTCTTGCTTCTCCAAACTTCAACACAGAGCTTGGGCTGGGTTTTACACCGTGCTGTGTTATGGTGGTGGCGGTGATGGTGGAGGTTTTGCCAGGGAATCTGATTTCTTTGAATTTCCCCAGCTTCGAACCTCTCTGGTGCCCCAGCAGGATTCTGACAGCAACAGGTTTCGTGCTCTTTGCTGGTTGTGGCGGGGATTTCACTGCTGGGAGCTGGGAGCAGTTTGGTGCCTTTTATTTCGTTGGGCAGCGAACTGTGGTGTTTGTAAGGAGATGCTGGCAGTGAGCAGAAGTTTCCCTCCACAGCCCTGCCATAGAAACTTGCTTGCACCATTGCCACTGTTTCAGTCCTAGGACCCAGGACAACATCTGTTCAGAAGCTGCAGCCTGTTACTGGTTTTGGGTCCCCACAAATCTCCTCTACGCACCTCAAAGGTGCTCTATGAAACTCTTACACAATTCCAAGAATAGGCCTCACCTGAGCAGAAAAAACAATTCTGCCCGCTTTTTGGTACCTCTGGGATGTGGCAAACAGTCTCTGGAGACTAGAAGAGATGGCCAAACGTGAGATTCCAGAAAGGGCAGGGTTTCAGTCTTTGTATGTGAAAGGATAGTGCAGTAACTAACTGTGCTCCTGTCCCCTCTTTAAAGAACCCCGCAAAACATGAATACATCACAAAGGCAGATGGAACTAGTGTACTTTAGACTAATCCTTTTAGTTGGGGCAGAAGGCTTGCCTGAGGTGCTGAGATTGTAAATTATTCAAAAAGTCAATGGACATTTTCCTGCTGGAGTCCCAGGGTCAGCTTGAGGAACGCTGCGATTAAGCAATTGATATTTTAAATTAAAACAGCAACTGAGTACTGTGTTGTTGTGGGATGAGAGCTGGGAAGGCCTACTCTCACGGGAAAAGGGCCCTTTCCCAGGAATCCCCAGCCATCAGAATGTTTGTAGTTCCTCTTTGTGGAAAGAGTCCAACCGAACCTGTTTTACCAGTGATGAGACATTGAGGGTCGGGTCCACTTTCTGGGGGGAGGTCATTAGCTAACATATCTGAGGGATGCATCTGAGAATAGCAGCACATGCTAATTCCTTCTACTGGCAGAGAGCACACTGAAATGACAGCTTGGAGGGGGTGGGTCTGAAAATGGCAGCAGATTGGTATTTTGAAAGGGGAGGGAAGTTTTATAATGATGAATAAGAAAGATGACATTTGGTGCTCACATTTAACTTGCATTCGTTGTCCACATGAGGGTCAGTACGCCTAACCTTCCTTGATTAGGCCTCGGGCTGCCCAACAGCTGACTGGGTGTATACCCTTCAGACTGTAACAAAAAGAAAGGCCTAGATAATTAGGCCAAGTTGAACTGCAGGAGGTAGCCAGCTTCTCTGCTGCCTTTTGTATATTCATGACCCAGCTTGATTGATGGAAGGACAGTGTTTGGTGACACTGTCATTTGCAAGTTGAAAGGTAGATACAGGCTGGAGCCATGCTCAGATGTGCCTTAAAGGGTCCTACAATAAGCTCATTTGGATGCTGATGATGTTCGCATCTGCATTTCTTTGTTTCTAACTGTTTCAGGAGGACATCTGTTAATTTGTATAGATTAGCTTGGGTGCTTTCATTTAAAAACATCAAATTATGTTGCAGGAATGTTTATTATAAAAGTTTCCAGCTAAGTTTAAGCGGATTGTTGGAGCCATGTGGACCCTTCTACTGAGAAGAGTGATTTTTAAAAAAGGCTGATTTTTTATTTCAGCATCCCATGCTCAGGAATTAGAGCCTTGTATCTGTCCCTGTGTCAACAGAGATGCTTAGCAAAAGCATGTGTTGAATTATAAATTTCAGGATAAAGGAGGCTTGCTAAATTTCATAGCTGCTCAGGAGAAGTGGGCCTCTCTCTGGTCAGAAAGCCTTTGCCTCCGAAGAGGGGGAAAAGGTCAAATGTAATTGATTCAAGAGGGAAAATGCTTTTCCGGAGTAATATTTAGTCACTGATTTCAGGAACGGTGGGGGTTCTGGTAGGGAGAGGACATTTCTCCAAGGCCCAGCGTCCGCGGGAGGAGGGGAGATGAGCGGGGAGGGAAGGTTTCAGTTCAGTCCCCACGCTCACTTCCTTCCATTTTGTGCTGCTGGGAGCCCACCCGTGTCCGGGGCGGTTCCCCGCGCGGGGGCTGGTTCGCTGGGGTGGGGAGCGCCGGGCTCGGCCGGTTCGCGGGGCCGTGAACACCCCGATCCCCGGCCCGGAGCCGCGAACTTCCCCGGGCCCGGCCGCGGCGGCTGCAGCCTCCCGGGGTCTCATCCCGCGGCCGGGCCGGAGCCCGGCGGCGTGTCCCGGGGGAGCGGGCCGGGGCCTGCGCGGAGCCCGGGACTGGCCCAGCCCTGCGGGCGGCGCGACCCCCGCCCCGTCCCGCCCCGCCCGGGGACCGAACCGGACCCGGCCGAGACCGCGCCAGGCAGCCGGCTGGGAGCCGGGGCCCGAGCAGCTCCGGGGGCCGGCGCGGGGGGGGGCTGGGTCGGAAAGCGGCCGGGCGGGGGGGCGCTGGGGCCGGGGGGGGCCTGGCGGGGGGGGGACAATTCGGTTACGTCCCGTGAGGCGCTGAACAGGCGCCGGGGGCGGGTGTCTTTTTTCCGTGAACAATTCGCGCCGAGTTGGTCGGGGCCGAGCGCTGCCGCTGCCCGAGCCGGAGGGTTGGGAAGCGGGTCCCCTTCGGCGGGCCCCCGCGCAGGCCGCAGCTCGGGCGAGAGGCGCTAGGCGGGGTCGCTACGCGGTAGTTACGCGGTGTGGCTACAGGCGGGGTAGTTACGGGGGGTCGCCACTGGCGGTCAGGCGCGGTAGCTACGCGGGGTCGGTAGCGGCCGTCAGGCGGGGCCGCTACGCGGTAGCTACGCGGGGGTCGCTAGCGGCCGTCAGGCGCGGTAGTTACGCGGGGGTCGCTAGCGGCCGCCAGGCGCGGTAGTTACGCGGGGGTCGCTAGCGGCCGCCAGGCGCGGTAGTTACGCGGGGGTCGCTAGCGGCCGCCAGGCGCGGTAGTTACGCGGGGGTCGCTAGCGGCCGCCAGGCGCGGTAGTTACGCGGGGGTCGCTAGCGGCCGCCAGGCGCGGTAGTTACGCGGGGGTCGCTAGCGGCCGTCAGGCGCGGTAGCTACGCGGGGGTCGCCCGGCGGAGGCTGTTCGAGGCGCGTGTGAGAAGCGCCGCAGCTCTGCCGGGGGCCCGCGGCCCTGAGGGTTTGACGCCGCCCCACGCGAACCCGCGGCCCGAGAGGGAGCGTCCCCGCCCGGCTCGGAGCGACGGGGACAAGGCGCCGCCGGCCTGGCCCCGGGGCCCCGCTGCGCTCGGCGCGGGACACGCGCTCCGCGGGCCTGCGCCCGGCCGCGCCCGGAGCCGGCGTGAAAGCGGAGCCCGCCGGCGGGGGCCCGGGGAGGGGTGGCGGGGGCGCAGCCATGTCCCCGCGCGCTGCGCTGCGCTGCGCGGAACGGGACCGGACCGCCCGGGACGGGGGTTGAAGTGCAGCCGGGACACGGGCAAGGCTGGGGCCGCCCGCCCGGAGCCGGTCCCGGCCACGTTCAGCGTTTCCCCGCCCGGCACAAGGCGCAGGACGCGCCCCCGGGGAGGGCTGCGCGGGGGAGAGTCACCCGCGGCTCTCACGCTCCGGCGGCGGCCGGGAGTTTGGAAAATCCAAGCGGGTTTCCTCGCAGCCCCGCCGCTGATCCCCGAGCGGCTGCGGGAGGTGAGCAGGCGGCTCCCAGTCACATGGTCCCGTGTTATAAACCCGCTGGAACAGCCTGACGCGGCGGGGTAGGGGGCTGGGGAGCAGCGGCCGCAAACTTTCCTTCTGCGCGCAAATGCTTGTCCTAAACTGAACACTGTAGGATAAAAATGGAAGCATAAAAATAGCAGTTGGAAAGATAAAACAGCATTTATAGTCCTAATAAAACCGTTGTGGCTTCCACAGGAAAACATGCTTTGTAACCTAATGCTTACCTGCAAAGACTGTCGAGTTTCTGAGAGTTATAGCTGTTTTTGTAAGAGAAGCAGAGATTTGCTTCAGGGCTGAGTGATAGATTCTCCTGCCTGGAGCATCCCAGAGTGTTTATACATGGCTTGTATGGCAGCTTTCATAAGACATTTACCCCATGATTTGCGATGAGCTTATGTGTGAATAATTAATGGCAATTAATCCTTAATTACAGTAATTAGGCAAGTCACAGGAAATTAAGCTGCAGCTGGAGAAGACCATGCCTGGGAAGAGAGGATTGGGGGCTGTGTGAATGTGCCATTCACTGACAACATTACTAGGATGAGCAGTATTCAGCAGCATTGGCATTTCTATTGGCAGCCTTGGGTAGGATGAGAGCTCTCGGCATTAGCAGCAATCTAGAGTTATCTACAAGAGTTTTTAGTTCAAGTGCCAAAATGTTATGTTGCATATGGTGATTATCTAAATTTATTGGTTGCCATAATTCAAATGGGTGTAATTGTTTTTGGCTTGATAACAGCGACATTAGAAACGGAAGCTTTTATGTGTGCATAGGTTCTACTGCCATCAGCTATGGTACAACTTGGAGAAACAATTAGTCCGGGTTTGCAATTAGGAGAATAGATAATGTGAATGACTGGAAATTAACGAAGAAATTTTCAGTCAAAAACAGCAGCATAGATAGTTTCTTGGTTGAGGAGTTAATTACCTTATTATCTGCTGCTTTGCCCTTACCGTTAACATGCCTATAGTGGAAGGTGCAACGGGTTCGAAGGAACTGCCCGAGTCGGGGTTGGGCACAGGAATGAAAAAGGAGATGCTAGTAAGCAGGGATCTGCAGACAGCCTGGGCAACGCTGTACACAAACTTCATTTGATGCAGGAATATCTCACATACTTACTGGCTAAGCAGTTCCATTGTATTTGGGAAGCAAGTCGGTACAAGACAACCATGTGTTTTGGACAACCTACCGGGAGGCTGTTTTGCTAGTTCGAGAATAGGCACCTTCCCTATCATTAATGTGTAAAGTTTTTAAACTCAGGATTAAACATGTTTCAGGAGTTGTGTAGGTTTCCAAGTGGTGCATGTTTGTGCCAGCAGCAATCCAGGACAGAGGCCTGTGGGGAAGTGCATGTTGGTATCAATGAAACCCACAAAATGCAGTCAGAAATGTATGGATTTGTGGAAGGGTGCCCACATGTTCTCATCAAATTATAGGGTTTCTATAATTTACTCAGTGACTATGAGGGACACGCTCCCAAACCTGCTGTGGTGCATTACTTGATCATTTGATTAGATTTAATCCAAACAAGGAATCTGCTAAAGGGTCCCAAATAAACAGGTGATAAAGCCAAGCCAGGGTCTGATTTCAGACTAAGAGGACAACTGAGGAGGAGGTCTGCCCATCACACACTCCATGTATACGGTAGAAATCTGTTAGCGACCAAGTACCTGTACAGCTCTATGGCCTACGCACTGCATATATGCCTTTGGGTCTCTGCACTGTGCTCACAGGGAATACCTGAGAACTAGTGTTTATATTTTAGAAATAAAAGCCTCATGCCCTATGTTTGTGAAGTCTGCAGTTGTTTATAATATGAAAATGTGTAAAACTTTAGCTCCTTGTACATAGGATTTAGATCAATTTTTAATTTACTTGTACAGATGGATGACTCATTTGAAAGAGAAAATCGTGACACGGAGAAAAGACATTTGGATGTCCATAAGTTGTTTCATTTATCTGCTTCGTGTGCACTTTGGAGTGGAAATAAGTCACAGTATCTTAATAATTGTCCTGATTTTATAAATGATTTTCCCTCATGAAATAAGCAATCCATTCATTTTAATATGTAGAATTGGTTTGCTAGCAGGGCGACAGTTTAAAAAGACTTCCAACTGTGACACAAGTGCAACCATATTGCTCCCTATTACTCGCTAAGGTAGTTGTTTAGAAGAGAGAATGTTCTCCCTGGAAATGTTTAAAGTGCTGTAATTTTATTTAGGATAATGAGGATTTATAACAGTTTTACCATATGAAAACCTGCCTTTAGACAGGGCGAAATAGGCTGTTTTGGTTACTGAGTGTGCTTAACTGTAGGGTTTTTTTGAGTATGGTAACAGTGAGAAGTATTTCTATTGGTTATTATGTAGCTTATTCAAAACTGAGGCCCTAGAACATTGGGAACTATCCTGTGTGAGAATTTACTATAAACCTGTGTGTATCTTTGATTTTAATTACTGAAGATATTGATTAAATCCTTGGTTTAGATAATATTTTAGTTTGTATGATTTGCCATCTCTAGAATTTCAGCTGTATTTTCAGGACACTTTGAAAAATAACCATCCAGATGAATTTCATGTTTGGATGGACACGAAATTCTGACCCCATTGACGTCAATGGGAGTCTTGCCACTGACTTCATTGGGGCCAGGCTTCGCCCTTAAATATTTTAGTCCACTGCTTTCTTGTAAGGTCATCTACACTTATTTTAATTATTATATGTTTTTTAAAAACATATTTACCTAATTCAAAAATGTTTTCACCTCTGTGATTAGTATCCCCTCCAGTGTAATGTTGGAAGCATTGCATTGTAACCAATAGCTTAACAGTACATTTAATGTCCTGTTTATAAATATAAAGAAGAAGGTATTGAACTGTTACAGATTTTTATCAGGTTTTATCTCCTCACTGAAAATCTTAGCTTTCTAATTTCCCTTATTTGAAGGTTCAAACAGTTTCAAATTACTGCCCGTGGATTGTTCTTGACATCCAGAATAGTAAATTTGAGCTGTGGAAATGCTGGAATGTGTTGTGTGTGCTTTTCCTGAACAAGGGAATTCAGCGGGTAAATTACAGTCATTTACTTGGAGTGTAATTTACTGAGAGCCTTTAGGCAAATGCAGGAGAAAGGACAGCAGAACAGAAAAAATAGCTAAACACTCCCTTTGCAGATGGAATGCAATATCTATTAATGTAACCAGGATTATGTACTTGTTCTGTATTTAAAATATATAAAATTCTTATTTATTTTCCCATCAATGGGGCAGGCATTTGTAAGTCTGACTGATTTATGTGAAGATTAGAATTCAAATCATCCTATGTTAGCCATACATCTTAGTGTTTGTATATTTTACATACATTAATGTCTGCATAGGATCCTCGAATATTTGCAGTTGATAAAAATTGTTAATTCAATTAGAGTTTCAAATATGTGATCTATTATTAGGGATAACATTTTAAGTAAAAATTGCCAATTTTGTCCTATGGAATTCGTAAGGATTTCTTTTAATAATATTTTATATTTGTAAAAGTACATATTGTATTTTATAAATATTACAAAAAGCACTGAAGTTGGACATTTAATAAACTTTCAGATGGATATTTATTTGTAATTAATATAGCAAAAGTACATGGCACATTTTGTCTTCATTTAAAATTTAAAAAATGATAGAACCAAACCCCAATATATTCTAACACATGCACAATGGAATAATTCTCAAGAAGTGTTCTGACCAAGGCTTTTCATGAAAAGCAGTGTGCACTGTAGTAATTGCTAAGCAAACAGAAAACTGTGTTGTAAAGTGGTTTTGTATGGCATATTGTCATTTGACACTTAAGTTGTGCCCTGCATTATCCTGTGTCATAATTGATGGCTAAAGAAAAGCACATGCTATGCTAATCATTTGTTAGAATAGCTTGTTAAATTGCGGTTGCCAATTTAAAATAAACTATGGAAGGCTTGTCTATATTTTAAGGTTTGTAGTCTACAGTTTTAAACAGTCATTTTAAAGCTGTTTTTCAACTTTATGTTGCATACACAGTATTCTGCCTTTCTACACAAGGTCAGCATGTTCGCTAGTTTAACAGCAGACCATCAAGAACAAAATCAATGCACCACATGTTTCACACTAGTATCATAAGGGATTTTCCCATTTACAGCGCATTTGTGTGCTGATCCTGAGTTCCCAGTGACAATATTGGTGCCCTATTAGGGCCGTGCTGAAAGGGAGATGGAGGGCTGAAGTTAAAAATTGTCTGAATTTGCCTTTTTGTGGCTCGCGTTCTGCTGTCTTCTCTCGCCTACCAAATATAAATAAGCCAAGAGGAACTTCCTAGCCTCAGAACAGAGGAGCTAAGCTAATACGTTGGGTGTTTACAGGAGGTGGGATTTGTTGACTGCAGAATTCAAATTAAGGTCTTGGGTGAGAGGAGGGTTCTGAGACTGAATTTAAATAAATAGTCGCCACGGGGTGGATTACTCAACATAAAGTGGCATTACTGCTCCTGGAGGAGACACAGCAGCTCTGCCCTGGAAAGACACAAGAAGGTTACCAGTCATGGTGTGGAGCACTCTGCCTCCCCTAACACCAAGGAAAGGGTCGCTCTGCTGACTACAGGAGGGAGAGGTGCAGCTCAGGACATTTTACTTCTGCAGTGGGATATGATTTAATGTTGGTAGAAGGGTTATTCATTTATAAGGGATTAAAAATGACTTCAATATAATACCTTTAATTTGTAATCATGGTTTCTGGGGCTGTTTCCTCTCTAAAGCAAACCACTTGATTGGTATGTTCATTTTGATCTGTTCAGTTGTATGGTGCAGTAAAAGGGATAAAGGGATTATTTTCATTTAGTTAATTCAGTGAAGACATGCAGTTGGTGTAGTCTCAATCACTGAGCAGCAAGGGATGTGTAAGGCTATCCTGCGGCCTACATCTGACCCCTCGGAAGGGAAGAATTCCTCGCGTGCTTGCAGAATCAAGTCACTGGTTTGCATAGGAGCTGGTTTGGGAGGAACACCCAGAGAGCAAGCGCTTGGCCTCTGGATAGCACACTGAATTCCACCCCATCCTTCCCTTAGCCCAAGAAAACCTGCATCAGACACAGCTGATTTTCAGTCCAGCCCTATTTTCCCCTAGTTTTACTGGTAAATGAACAATAAAGCACTTCTTGAGATTCATCACCAGTCTCACCACATCCGATGTTGTTTTGCTTAAAGCTGCAGCTCCTGGAGTCACGTGGTTTTTATTTCAAATAAGAGTCAGCTTCTGGCCATCGCCGCTGTGGAGAAAAGCTTGGGAACGTGAACCAAGAAGTCTCCCACATCAGAAGGCAAATAAAAAGAACCGCTCAGACATTATTGGTAAAAATTTCCTGAATGTTAAGCTAATCTCGTGATTGTGGGGTATGACATATGACTTTCAATCCTGAGGCTGGCAGCACTGTTCATGAGTGGGATTTGTAAAAGGACTCCACAGTGGCCGAATAGTAAAACTCCCTTGGACTTCAGTGGGAGCAGGGTCAGGCCAGTGGTGAGTGCTTTGGAAAATCCTGCACCGAATATACAAAGACCTGTGCAAAAAGCCAGTGCATAGGTGCCATTGCACAGAACTAAATATCAAATAGGAAAATCTACTTTTATTTGACCAGAAAATGTAAGACAGAGAATTGTCTGGCACTAAAACACAGCTGAATTAATCTGAGTAAACATTTGGCGTATGATACGCCTGGAACAATGACATGTTATCCTTGCAATATTTGCTACAAAGTGAAGATAATAGAGATGAATCCTGCTTTCCTGTTTTAATTCTGATGTATCGTAGTGCAGACCTGCTTTCAGCTTTACTGTTGGAAAATATGCAGCCAATTTTGATTGGAATGTGTAGGGTTAAAATGCAGTTTTAGTCCCCTGAAGGGCTGTATTGTGTATGCAGCTCACTGACCCTTGTGAGAAGTGTGGGCATTCTGGAGCTGTGCTAGAATAAATCCTAATGTCCGTGAACTTTCTGTAAACAAACACACACATACACAAAAGTGTTTCCAGCCCGTCTACCTGAGCAATACCTTTGATTATCTGTAATCAGTATTAGATTTATCTGTGTGTGCGCATACATTTAACAGCGTTCTTCACCATTTTCCAAATAATCTATTTGCATGAATATGTGCTTGGAAATAGTGTTCCTATAGGTTCTGGTGATATAAATAATGTATGTGGAGAAGCTCATAAATGTAAGCTTGAATTTTCCTCAGTAGTTTTTGTTCTCAATCACCTTGATGAAACAATCTTGAAGGCGCTCTCCTTTCAGTGGCATTCGGAATGAGTCCCTGGCAGCCTGATTTTCCACCCCTGTTGTGATGCTGCTTTCTCTAGTTAATATTCCTCTGTAAGTGTCGTACCAAAGCAAACCAAAAGAGCGCAGCTCATGACACTAAGGCTGCATTTGCATTAATTATGCAGTCAGGGCTGGTGAGAAAATGCTGTCACAGAGAGAGGCAGTAAATGAGAACCCTCCAAGTGAGCCTGAGTGAAGAGCATTAAGTTCATTTACATGGCGGCAAGAAGAGCCCTTAGACTCAAGTGAAGGAACAATGGCATTTCTCTTGTCTGCTTGTTCTGTGTTATTGTTCTGTGACTTAATGAGTTAAAGGCTGAGTGTTTGCACTGACCAAAAAGACAGTGAAGATCCCTTTGGTATTAATAATAATAATAAAAACAATATCCCATTAGTGACGGCGCACACACCAGCCAGGAAGTTGAGACCCTGCCTTTATTGGAGCCAACAGATTCCGGCTGCCTGGCCCAGCTGCAGCAGACAGTGTGCTGGGGAAGGGAAGCAGCCCCCGCTGCAGGCATGTTCCAGCACCCAGAGATGTGGGGAAGAGGGGTGTGTGTGGATGCGTGTGCACCGGAGAAGTGGGGGGATTTTAATAACAGCTAGCCCTTCTCTTGCACCTTCAAAACACTGTGCAAATAGTAACTGCCTTAGCCTCATCACACCGATCATGATTATTCCTACTGGGGAAACTTAGGCATGGACTTGCCAGCCCCCCCAACACACACACTGGGGTAAAGCTGGAACTAGGACACATCTCCCCAGTCCCTGCACGAGGCCAGTGCTCATGCAGTGGTGGGGCTGGTGGAGGGGCTGGGCAGATTGCATGCCAGGGTGCTGCACGGCCTCTGCGCTCTGACTAGCGGAGACAGGAAAATCCCGTGTCTGAGAGGGGTGGGGAGGAGGTAGGGTCAGCCCTGGAGTCACGCGGACGCCAAGCCAGGCTGAGCAACACGGCGGCACAGTGCACTGGGGCCCCCCTTGGCAGCTCAGTAACGCCCAGGAGTTTTCACCCTGCATGTACCGTCTGTCCCGTCCCCTCCCAGCCTGTCTGCCTGGTTTGATTACATTGTAAGCTCTGTGGGGCAGGGCCTGCCTGCGACTCTGTGGGTAGGTGCCCAGCAGGCCTGCAGACAGTATGATAATGTAAACAACTGATGAGTGGGAGGGAAGAGACAGCTCATCAGGGGAAGGAATTTATTAGACAGGCCAAGTGTAAAAGGCCACTAAGGGTCCCCTATGACCCATCCGCCTCCATCGCACTTTGCAGCAGCTCTGCACATCCAAAGAGGTCTGTTGGGAGCAGCAGGATCCCTGGGTTTCATGCATTGACAGGAGCACCAGACGGCAACCCTGTGTCACAGAGACCTCGCCCAGCATTGTGGTTCTCGGCTGCCATTGAGCAAATTGCTCTGGAAGGCCCTCTGGCTGATCATAACTTGGACCCTTTGCCTGGAGAGACACAGCTGTTGGCTGAGTGTTGTCAGTGTGCAAGGTGCTGCACACACGTACTACTTGGGAAGAAACCCCTTGCTTGTTTTTCTTCTCAGGCTTCCAGACTTCTCATGCTAAGAGGCCGGGCAGACCTGCATTTCCTGGCGGTGCTGGTGTGTTTACCCTGAGTTGTCTATCACAGAACACTCCCAGCCTGGCTGATCGCAGGAGGACAACAGCCATCTCCCACCCACCGAGCAGAGTATTTAAACATTCATCTGGTGGGGCTGTGGAAGAGTCTGGGCCTTCCCCATATAGAGTCAAAGCCGTGTGTCTGCAAGCAGGTGAGCCTGTTAGCCCAGGTTCTTTCACACTGGCAGAGGAAGGTGGAAAGAGCAGAAGCTCTGGGCAGCACTAAGGCATTACCTTACCAGCAGCGAAACGTCCCAGTATCTTAGTTGCAAAAAGCGTAAAGGAGGAATTTAAAAACCAAAATCCTGTCTGTATTTGCCTTTAAAATGTTCCTAAATAAGACCGATCATTTCCCCCACACAGATGTCAGAATTTCATAAGAGAATTGCTCTGCTCCAAGCCAGGGGTGAATGAATGGCCTAAAATGCCTCTTTTTGCATGAGGAATTTCACCTTCTCTGCTGCAAAGAAGTAAATTCACTACTGGATGGAATGATAAAATATTGCTCTCCCAGCCCCCAGTCCGTTTCAGAAAGACAGCTTAGAATACCAGGGAGGTTTCTTCAGTTAATATCCCAAACAGGAGTATGGAATTATATATGTAGATATTTCTTGATTATTGTTTTGAATAAACTTTTGTACGCGGATGTGTGTGGCAAGCCAGGTAATGTGGATGCTCTGCTATATCATCCTGTGAACCAACCCACTTCTATAGAAATCAAGTTTGAATTGTAAATAAATGTTTAGTTTCCTGCCACCCTCCATGCTGCCCACTGCTCCCAGATTTTCTTTGCCCTCCTTGGTGGTGCAGTATGTGGTTAGAAAAACTGAGTCTCTTTTATACAAGCTGTACTGATAATGATGTCTGGCCTATGTTGAATTAAAATGAGCGTCTGTACTTCAGTTGTATTCATTTACAGCAATCAAGGAAATCTTCAAATCACTCATGTGTGTGTCTGTATAATATATAATATGGAATTAAAGCAAAATTTGTGACCCAGAGGCATATGGGATTGCAGCTGTTGAAGCGGTTATATAGAGCTCAGAAAGGAACGAATTGGAATGTCTATTTAAAATATTAAAGATGTGCTCTTTGATCCTTTTATATGTGAGAATTAATCAACTAATATATTACAATAAAATAGTTTGGGAGGTTTTTTTACATCAAAATGTGGAAATTCCTTTTAAAATTCAAAATTTGTTGTCATCCATATTTATCTTCAGGACTTTCAGACACTTTAAACTATAGTTTCAATTTAAAATGACTTTCTTGTTATTCATATACTGACATCATTTTTCTCAGAATGATTTATACTTCAATAATAGCTTAAATTATCTTTTGTATTCTGTGCTTTGATGTCATGCATACGGTGTCATCACAAGATAAACTTTCACATCTGAGAGTCAATAAATTGTGCATAAGTAGTCTAATGAAAAAAATTGTAAACGACTATAGAAATATATACAGTGTAGCTATACATATATATTTAACAAAAGACTGTGTTCGATCATGTGGTGTCATTAGCTTTGACATCACTGGATGTTACCAGTTTACAGTGATATGAATCTTATAATACTATATCATGCTTTTATCCACTAAATAAAAACCTGCCCTATGTTTTATTACAAAGTAGGTGGCCTGAAGGAAAAATATATGTATTCTTTCCTTTTGGAATAAAATATGCATTTGGGCTTCTCATTTCATCTCCAATCTGTGTTATTCCTTAAAAATGCAGAACTGCCTGAAGTCCTCTTTAATATTTAATTCAACAACTTTTTAATCTGTCATTATGCTGTGATGAAGTAAGCATCAAGTGTCGCTGAAAAAGATTAAATTATACTTGGAAATAGGAATTGAAGTGATTTAGGGTTGGAGGCTGGATATTTGCTTTGCACAAGTAATAAGAGTAGTAGCTTGGGTGAAGAAGGGGTTTGGATCTGGCTCTAATGCCTCTGCTGAGCCCCACTCCCCCGTGGCTGCCCCTTGATTTACTTTGGCACTGCTGAGCTGTATTTGATTTAAATGGAGGTAGGAAGTGGAAATTCCACACTACAATACATTAATTACTCTCTGCTATTTCTTCGTGCTGATTTTCCTTTTCTCTGTTAACATCATAAACCCAAAGGATAGGCACTCTGAGCAACCCTATAATGTCTTGTTAACAAGCTTATCTCAAAATGGAAAATGCTGGAATAATTAATATCTACCTCTGGAAGAATGGATGATGTGGAGCAGTGGAACACTTGTTCTGTCCATTCATGAGGCATGCCCCCATGTTACAAGAGAATTTGTGCCAACATCATTGGATGGTTTAACTTGCCACTTCACTCTCTGTGCTCTTTCTAAAGTCCGGTTTGAATTTTTGTGCTTAGAGTCCCACAGAAAGGAAAGCGCAATATCTCATGGAAACAGTGGATGCTCTTAGAGATCTAGATTCAAATTCTGCTTCATATTCCAAGTGAAAACAACTGTGGTTGTAGTCTCAGCTCAGTCCCTGTTTGTGCATGTGACACACCACTCATGCATTTTGACACTTTCTGCTTTGACTGTAATTCTTCTCAAGGACGCCCCTGTGCTGGAGTAGCAGGGTGCTGTGTTGGGGGGCATGGGTAAGGGCTGAGGCTGTGTGTCTGCCACCGAAGGAGATGGGTGAGGCAGTTCTGCAGAGGACCAAGCCACTCCAGGCCTCCTTTCTTAGCACCACATTGTTATTACTTACAGGTGATATTCACCCCTGTGCAGAGCACCAGCACAAGTGACATCTGCGTTGCCAGCCTCAGGAGATCAAAAATCCGGAGTCAGTCAAAAATCCCCCAACATCATGAGATTTAAAAGCAACAGCAACTCATGGGTTTGGGTTTGTTTTTTGACTTTCATTCCCCTCATGTGGCAAAATGTTTCCGTTCTCTTTCAGTAAAGCTGCAATGAGCTTTGCGTGTAAGAATGTCTTTACCCCCCTGCTACCTGTTTGAAGTAGGGTGTTTCCAGGAAAACTGCTCTGGATTTTGCTAGTGCACCTCTACTTAACATGGAAAGTATGCACATCCTGCTCCTGAGGTGCTGCAGCCCCAACACGAATAGGCAATGTGCACTGAATTAAGGATTGATACTTGGATTGGGCAGATTTCAGACAAACCTGATTGGCTGATTTAGGCCAGCGTTTGACATAATCACACAACCCACTTTGGTTGCAGTAAGTATGTTTACAATCCTAGCAAAATGAATTTGAAAAATAGTTGAAATTATTTTACTTTGTATGAATTTGAGTGTGAGTATATATACATTTATCCAGGTTATAAACCAGAGTAAATTATTTACTAATATTTCTATACAAATCAGTGCTATCTAATTCTAATTCCAATTGTGCAAATAGCTTCAGATATTTTATCATATGTTTTATTTTATGGGCCCTTCTCCCCTGCTGTCCCAGGACCTCCCTTATTCCTGGGATTCGGTTGTGGTTTCCCCTAGATCTCCTCCAGTCCTGTGCTCCTTTGTGCCCAGGCATGGGCTACACCTGAAGGCTGGGGCTATGGCCTCTCGCTCAGAGCTGTGCACGTGGTCCCAAAGGCTCAGATTCATGGCAACTCAGGAACGTCTGACACTGCTGTGAGAGCTCCTGCGTCAGGCTCAAAAATTGTTTGATTCACAATTAATTTGGGAGAGTTGGGAACCCGGGTTATGCACCACTCAAATGCCACTTGGGGCTGTAAGTGGACTGGAGGCTACACAGGCCTTGTGCTAACCCTGTGCACAGGGGGGAAGTTCATCCGACAGCCAGAGAACTTTTCTGCTGGTCTGGAAAGACACATAACTCATAGTGAGTGAGCAAACGTGATGTGTAATGCTGTGTAGCTGAGCACCCTTTCACTCCTCAGACTGTAAATTTTGAGGCATTTGATATTTGAATGTAATTCCTTTCAAACTGGCATTATTATTTGATTGCGATGAATTACCTTTTTTAAAAAAAATCATAAATATAAATTCACTTGACTGACCCTGCAAATTATTTATGATGCAGCGGTGTGGAGATCAGTATTCCAATAATAGTTCAATGTTTCCCCCCGCCCCCAATGGGGTTCTCATTAAGATCTGCATTTGTCACCAACCTGCCTTTTCAGCTTGTGCGGGAGACAAGTTACCGCCCCCAGTCCCGCTATGCTGGTAGGGTAAAGTAAATGCATGTCTTTGTAGAAGAATAAATAAAAAGAGCAAGCTGAGTCAATAAGCGGGTTCAATTCATGCCTACAGCAATGGCGGGCAGCTCATTTTGTAGATGTGGGTGTTTTGTTTACATTTATAATGCAGCTTTATTTAATGCTGACAGATATAGCTTGTGGCAAATGATAGTCAGAATGTATGAGCAGTCATAATGCTTCTGTCTCCTTACAGTGTACTGCTGAAAATAAGCAGTTCACCCCTGTTTTTATTGAGGAAAGGCCAGGAGGCAGCGATAGCTTCGTGAGGCTATTTATTGAGTTGTTTTACTAGCTGTGAACATGCCGCTTTATCGCAGTTGTGAAAATGGACTTTGCTAGTGTGTGGGAAAGGAAATAACATTGCAGTATACAAGGGTAGTAAAAAAAATCTCTATAAATAATTTTTCAGACTGAAGAATATTCTCATTTAAACAGGCAGAAAGGCTGGAGGTTTTTGCCAGATGCCAGCTTTTCCTGAAATGGCACCAACTTACAATTACCGTCGCAAATACTATTCCTGTTTTAATTTTTTTTTAAAAAAATATTTAAGATAAACAGAAGTGTCACAGGGAAAGTTTATGGTTGTTGCTGAGAATTTCTTATATTTACGAACCCATCAATATTTAATCGAACCACGTGATCTTTGGGACCTAGGAACACGAATTAAGTGTCTGCCTTTTTGGCCAGGCTTGCAGAATGCAGGTTTAATTTGGACTTGACACAGCGTTATGCTGTATGTCGATGTGTAGGCCGTGCATGGCTTTCAGGTGATGAATCCTCACACATGATGATGATGCAGGAGAGCTGTCTTTGTTTCCTATTTATAATGTAAGGAGCAGAGGATTCAGTGATATAAATATGGCTCAGAGTTCAGTTAACTTTATAAATAGCCTCACCTAACGCTGGGAACGCACAGCTCAGACTGTTGTAGAGGGAAGTAGCTAGAACCTGCTGGAGCATCAGCACTTCTGTTTCAATGGTTCACATGTAGCGTCACCAGGCACTAATTTAAAAGGGCTTTTTAACTAAGAAACCTGCCTTTTCAGAGCAATTTAGTCCTAGCCTTTCAATCTGATCTGTCGCATGACCTCCTGGAACTAGTCAGTCCAATTGCAGGATCAAGTCCATTCCCTTCCAATGTGAATTAAGTTAAATCGAATTAAGGCCACTTTAACTAAATATGTGAATTTGAAGTGGATTGGTTAGTCCACATTAAATCTCTGAGTGGACACTCTTTTTCGGAATTAATTTGGATTAGTTTTCCTGAATGTCCCCATGTAGACAAGCCCCAAGTCATCTGCTCCTCCATCTTTTAAAGCTCAGGTCTCTACTTGCAGAAGTAAAGTTACTCATGTGTGTAAGTATTTGTAGGCTCAGGCCCTATATTTCCCTGGGTCTGGTCAATGCCTTTGGTAACTAGTCATTTATTTGCTGTTATATAATTACTAAGCTTATGGTGTTCTGAATCTTAAAGACACAGCGCACGCTATTACGGATTAGGTTGGACTGGAAGATTTTATTGCATTTTCTATTTCTATTCACACGTTCAGCAGCAGCAGCAAGGGGCACAAATCATTTTCATGCATGCAAAAATAATTTAGAAAATGGCATGAGTCTCAGCAGGTGAGGCCTTTTGTTTCTTCCACGTCTATGTACAAATTCCTAGGGAACACTGAATATTAAATTGAAATAACCCTCCCTTATTATTATAGAGCTAAGGATTCAATTTAATTCTCTTCAGATAAGGATTTTCTGGACACAATTGGCAATTGCTTGTCCTGTAAATACAGTTCAGACTACAAACACCAACTCATGTTTACCCACCTTCTGGAAAGGGGCTGTCTGCTGTATTTATGTGCTTTTGGGTTGTAGACATTTTCCTTCTTATTCTCATTAGGTTTATGGATTGCAGGAGTGCTGTAAAATGTCCCTCTACCCCCCTTAACTGGACAGAGAAATGAGTTAATCTCTCCACAGAGCCATTTCTTTACTTCACCATGCCGTTTCAAATCTCCGGTAACCAAAGAAAGAAAGACACAGAGCCCAGTTCCTGCGGATTATGGGCTCTATGTGCCCCGTACACCTATTGCACATAGGGGCTCAGATTAAAAAGGTATAGTGAGGCTGTCAGTGGTGGTTACAGGGTGTCTGGATTTTGTCATGTCTGCTGAACAAGGTGGCTGGCTCTTTGAATGGTTTTAATGAAATTTAGTTTTTATTTTAGCCCCTTAGCTTGTCAGGATTCACCAGAGATTCTTAGTTAAACCACGTAGCATTTCTGCACAGGGTAGCACAAGCACATTTCAAACAACTGCCCTCTTCCCTTGATAAGAAGATGCCTTGAAGTTTCTCATGTGTGGCTGTAATTAGCCAAGTTTTAATATTTTATTCATTTAGAGCAGTGGATGAGTCTCATTTTTATGAAAATAAATATATAGTCTTGCTATTATAATAAGACTGTCTCCACTGTGTCTAAGTAATAATCATTGATTGTTTAAATACAGTAGAGGCAGTAACAAAATGCTGTCAAGAGCCATCACACTCATTAACCTGCCAGCTAATTAGCCTCCTCCTGCCTGATTGCTGACACGTTCTTCAATCTGAACCTATTGCTGTTGTGTCAGCACTGAAGCACCGAGCGAAGTGGAGGAGGGCTCCATTAGATGTTTGTGAACAAAGTCTGTGCATTAAAGGTTTGTTTTCTGCACTCCAACAAATGTTACAGCATTAATATTCTCAGCTATAATTAAATTGGCAACTCTTAATTACCGTAATTAGTACATTAACCATTTCCTTCTTAGCTTCAGTCTCTGGCTGAGTTCAAGGGATGCGAAATGAAAGTCAGTCAAAACAATTTTTGCTGCCCTTTTTTATCCCGCCCAAGTGAGCAGGGCAGCCCCACGCCTTCTGTTTGCCTTGGACTGTGAGACGGAGGAGAATGCATAAGTCAGTTGGTACCAAAGATTATGGAAACAAATATGGAAAATGTATTGAATGTAACAGCTTCAGACAATGAGCACATCTGTCATGACCGCTTAACTGACTGTGCATGATTAGCCTTTTTAGGGCTTATTCCTGCAGACATTTACCCAGGGGAGTAACTGTCTTTACCTGAGTTATTCCAGGAAAGCCAGGGGAGCTATGCAGGTGAGTAAAGTTGTTGATGTGTGTAAGTGTTTGCAGGATTGGGCCCTTTGATTGTCTGTTCCAAATGTGAAAGACTTTTTTTGGTCAAGAAAATGTTTTGAACAAAAAATTTCAACCAGCTCTAGTAAGAATAGTGCACAGAGAAGGAAAACTACCTCGCCAGCCCCCAGAGCTCAGTGTGCTAGCCATACAAGTCTGCTGTAGAGCACAAGTGAAATGAGTTTCACGGTCTCAGTTTATGCCTTTTGATCTTCTGTCCACATGACAGAATCAACCTGTGAGTTGTCACAATTTGCATTCGCAGCTCAGCATTTCTGATGCCCTCGTAATAGCATTTCAGTGGGTAAATGTCCCCTTGTGCCATAGAACATCAGTTGCAAGACTTGATGGGCAAAGGCATCGGGTCAGAAGATGGGTAAATAATCCCAGTTGCTTTGTGGCACTGTGGTCAAGGAGGGAAATGGAGACTCCAGACATGGGACGTAAAGGCAGGCCGTGCTGTGTGGCTGTGCAGGGGTCCCTGGGAGAGTGGAACACCAGGGGACTGGGACACCGAGAAAGAATGGGATTTTTTCGTGTTGACCACAGTCTAGCAGCAGCAGCAAAGGAAAAAGGAGCTTGCCCAAGAAGGCATTCGTGCTCGATACCACAGCAGAAGCCGTGTGCTCCTAACACAGCGTGCAAGACCAGGTCACCCACGCAAGCTTCAGTTTTGTTTTCACGAATACGTAGGCTCTTTCCCACCCCTTCTGTAGACTGGAGGAGAATCTTGTCACATGCGAGTTTTCCCTCTTAACAACACCGTGAAATCAGCCTTACCCCGGTGTGAATGCCCCACAGAGAGGACTCTGGGTGTAACACCAGATTGTACTGAAAGAATACCTAGTGCTTTTCACCTACCGATTTCAACCCCCTTACAGAGCTGGGTAAGGATCATTAGCCTCACCATGCATGTAGAGAAACTGAGGCACGGAGTTTTTAAGCAACTCGTCCAAAATCATGCCGCAAGTGTGCAGTAGAGTCAGGTACGTGCCCTGCATCACATCATTCAGTCAGGATTTTGTCTCAGCTTAGAGGCTAACCCAAGTTTTATTAATTCTAATGGTTAAATGGAAGATCTTTGAAATGTACTTGGAAGTGCAAAGCAAGGTTAGGGCTGGTTAGTGTTTAAAATGACTGGTAAGTCAAAGGATGGTATCAAGATTACATGGGAGACAAAAGGATCGAATAAGTTCCTAAGAACAATGGGTAACTACCAAAATGGAAAGTGAAGTACCCTAAGCAATGTCTGACCAACCTCAGTGTAGCTTCATATGCTGATGTGCATTTCTGAGAATAGGGCCTATCATTTAAAGCAAACATCCTCGGTTTGAATCCTATTTGCTTTTGTTATCAGATGCTGAAGACAGTCTTTCCCACTGTCTGCTACAGGGTGTCTAAATTCATGCCCTCTTTCCAGGAGAATATTGCCAAGCGCAGGGCAACACAGCCTGTGTGTTTGTGACATTCAGGCAACAGGTTTTCACGGGCAGTAATTCTTGCCCCTATTCAAAGGAAAGCAAAGAGAAAGAAAAGTGTCACCTTTGTATTAGCTTCTTTTTTTAAAGCATAATAATTTGGTATGTATATAGTAAGGGGAGCTAACCCAAGGCAAATTTAATTTCAGATTGGATTTTTGCTTAATGTATTATTCATAGTAGTATTTATATCACCGCTTTGCTGTAGCCCTGGCAATAAACTGAAAACTTTACTTTAACAACATTCACTTCTCTTTCGGGGGGATGCTGCAGTGGCCGACGAGTTATTGGTTCTGCCTCATCCCACTGCAGGGTTTTAATAAGCGTGCGTGTGAGGGGGCTGTTTTGCATCTTTTTAAACATTTTTGCTGCATGACCTGTTTTTGCATTTTTCTGCATCTCTGTTCATCTAATTAGGATGTTCTAAAAAGCTGTGGACCACTTATTGTACAGAGCTCTAGCCTGTGGGTATTTAATAAGGAGCTTTCAGTGGCACATTTGCATCTTTTGCTTGGGGTCTGAATAGTGAATTACCTTAAAGATCATTAGAAGCGGTGCTGTATTGTTAAAATCAGGGCACAATATTCTAATGACAGCTTAAAACTTCAGGCATTCTGTGTGACACAGCTGACCCCGGAATAACTGTATGCAGCATAGATGACCCTGGTATAAACTGCTGATATTTCACAGTGCAGCTGCTGCAGGCAGGTAGCTTTCTATGCAAACACCTAGAGTGCAACAGTACATCAATAACAACATGCTTTGTGTGTATTGTGCACTCGAAAGTGTGGCTATTACACAGTACCCCAAGCTGTACAAAAAAGGGCTGGGAAATGTACTCTGGAGCCATTAAGGAAAAAACCATTGATGTATCCATCAGCCCGTCCAGAAAATGCCATTCTCAGCTTTCCTGGAATCCATGTCCTAGGAGTTCAAAGATTACTTAGGGCCCTGCCTGACAGGCTGGTGCCAGCGGAGGGATCTGAGGTTGGGTCCCAAACTCTGTGGGCTGGCAGGGGTGGGGAATGCAACTGAGGGACCTTGCTGTGGGGCTCTGGGGGCTCTTGGGTGATCCCCTCGGGCCCTGGCTGACTGGAAGAAAGAGCAATGTACAGTCCTTCACAGGCAGAGCAATGGGCCAAGTTCCCACAGTAAATTCACATGGCACCAAAATGGTGCGAGTTTATAGCTGGTTCTGCTGCACAGTAGCCAGCACCCCTGCAGTCTGTACAGTCACTCGTGCTAAAGAGCCATGGAAGGCTTCATGAGTAAACTGGACAAGATCAAATGCAAGGAGAAATACTGCTGAGAGCCAGTGGCCATAGGCAGGAGAGATCACATACTTCATCTCTTCTGCTGAGATATAGGTGCCACTTCTCCCCTGCACACAGGGGCCAGCAAAAAGGCATAATTGGGACCTCAGTTGTTTCTAGATCTTGTGCTGGCCTGCCTGCCTGGGGTGAATTTTACCATATATGCAGGGGGGCTGGAACAATTTGTATGGGACAAGGGGGCTGAGAGCCATTGAACCAAACTGTAAACTCTGTTCATAATGGAAACCACTTCAAGCCAGGGGGTGCAGCAGCCCCCCTAGTTCCAGCGCCTGTGCATGTATGTTAGCCTATGCACCAGTGAGGTTCCACTGAAGCCTACGTGCAGGGCGGCTAATACACTGCATCGCTCTGTGCGCTAGCCCCTCTGCACAGGAGTGAATTTCTCCCCTGAAGGACGCAAGCTGGTATGATTTGCTACAAAGGTCATAGTGACGGGAGTTTGGGGTTCATTCATTATAAATGGCACAGCCACTTGTGAATGATGCAGGTTGTCCCCAAGGCATACCACATTGCACCCTTGCTTCTGCCATGTAGTTTACAAAATAGTTATTTTAGAAATGGGTGAGATTTTCAAAACAAGATCCTCTCCAGCTGGGGTGGGGTAGCCTATTTGGATAATTTTGCTAAGAAAGACTGCATTTCGGAAGGAACAAAGCGTTGTGAAATGTCCATTTTACAGATTCCTGGTTTTCATGTAAGGTTTCCTCACGGTCTTTGACATCTTTAGAAGGCTATTTAATCAGTCCCTTACACAGCAATAAAGACACACTTGGACTAAACTTGGTTGGACACCAAGTGGATGACACAGCTGTCTCAGCAACCCTTTAATTTCTGTGTCAGTACCTGTTCATTCTTTCTTCAGTTATGAGGGTGGAATCACTTGTGTGTACTTCTGAGCTGGGTCTGTGTACTTCTAATCAAGCAGTTAACAAACCTCATGGTCATTCAGTTCTTATGACACAGTTTGGAGAGGTTTCCCTTGAAGACTTTGGTATCACACTTGCTTTTGAAAATCTAAATTAAGTGCTTCTCTCTGTCTTTATTATAACACAGATACGTTTTGATACCTTTGTTCATTATCTGCTAAGTATGTTCATTAATCAACATTGCCTATCTATTCTTCTATTTTAAATGTTATCCTGACACTTTGTGGTTCCAGTCTCCTAGCAACAGAACAGTGTCAAACTGACCCTTGTCATTTCAAAGGCTGTGTCCAGAATGCTTCAAAGACCCTTAATTCTGGAGACAGTTTCTCAGATATAATCAGTGCTTTTCTTTAAACAGATTTGATTTCATAGGAAAAAAATTTATTCCCATAATCTATTAGTGACCAGTTATTAAAATATGATAGCATTAAACGTCCTCCTAGACTTCAGTGAGACCCAGAGCACAAAATGTTCCTCCTTCACAGTGCAACAGGCAAAGGTGAGCAGATTAGCTGTTTCTCATTCTACAGCACTGATGGGGGATTTGGGCTTCCCTGCAATCAGTATTTCTATAGAACATTGTGATTATAAATATTAAAATCCATTTTTGTGGGTGACCACATATTTTTCATATCTCTTGTGCCTATCAAATCAGGTGCCTCGTTTAACACAAGTTCAGCTGGACAGGACTTGAAAGGAAAAAATGTATAACAAATACACCTCTGACTATAAACCCTCTGATTTATTGAAAAGCTATTGTAGATAATTGTAGAGGTTTCTGATTCTCATGATCTGCCCCAGCTGGAGACAAGTGTGGCTTCCCAGTCTGCCAGTGGTATAAAAACCCAGTTTGTCACCCTGATTGATTAAGAGACATCTGGCCTTACACCTGGCACTGGTCCAGGACCCAATATGGCCTGACCTGCTTCTCAGACCAGTGGAATTATGGGAGAGGGAAAAGGAAACATTGATGTAGTGGGTTGCTTTAAAAAAAAAAAAAGGCAGCTTGAAGCTGCTTGGAGATTTGGGAAGTTGGAAGCAAGAAGCAAAGTGAGTGCTGTGGCAGTGAAGGGAAGGATACGTACTTTGTTAGCTTCCTGCAGACAAAGGGGTTTATTTATTTTATCAAAGGGCCAAAGCAGCCCCCATAGTATGCATAAGAGAAGGGTTGCTGTGGGATTTGTCACATTAGACTTCGTGCTGTAAAGTTAATCCTTCCTGCCCACCAACAAAACCACCACGTGAAATTAACTTTCCTAAAAGTACCGAGCGCTTCTCGCATGAGCCCATTGCTCCCAGAAGGCAGGAAGTCACACCTGGGCACCTGTAACCCTGAGCCACTCAAATGATAGAAGAGAGGGAGAGAGAGAGAGACCTTTGAGGATAAAATCACATCGCGTTGGTAAGGCGCCCTCCTGTTGCACGCCACGCACCCACTTGGGCTGGAAAGTGCAGAAATCGGCCTCGCTTGCCAGTTATCAAATCTCGCTGAGGGCTGTCACTTGGAATGACACTCCCTGGGAATGTCAGCATTTCTACAGGGCAGTGATTAATTCTGGTGCACCTGGTGGAATGTCTACAAGATGTTTGTTTCAGTTATCTTCTCCTTCTGCAGTGTTTCTCCACTGTCAGCCTTCTCCAGCTTGGCACGCTTAGTGCCCCAGCGCTGCAGAGAGGCTACCTGATCTGACAGGGCCCTTGTCTAAACAATGAAGCCCTGTGTTGTCTTTTCTTCGCCCTTCTTATAACACTGTCAGGTTAAATGTTATAGAAACCCAAACCCTCTTTGTCTTGAGGAAACTGCTTTATTTGTAACTCGGAGACAGATTGTTGAGCCAAGCTTGAGCGTGTACCTTTCCTTGAATAAATAAATACTTAGTCTGGGGAAAGGGGCCTTTGACAAAGCCTTTCATTGAAGAATTACACTGAGGAATCTGATACAGTCAGGTGAATCTGGCACTTGGTTTGTGGCCATTTTCACCTGCTCTATAAGGTTAGTATTTGAACACCCAGGAATTATCTGATGATTGGGCGCAGGCGGTTGTTTGTGAGTAGGGGAATTTCTCTTTAAAAAATTCAGTGTAACCAGCATTATTTTTCTCCTCTGGGATCCCAGACAATGAATGCATAGGCCTGTTCATTAATATTGGTTGTCTTCTGTATCCAGATTTGTCGTTCCAGGTTTTAAATTTTTAATGTATTACCAGTTCTTCCACAGAGCAGGGCTTTTCTTTGTTCTTTTATATACTAATACTGTTTTGTATTCAGGCTTGCTCTTGTCTGATACATCTTAGTATCCTTTATAAAAGCTCTCCCCTTATCAGCAGCAGTTAGATTTGAAGGTCTGTCTTTGTGAGTTTCTACGAATGCACACTTCCAATTTTCTTTTCAAAAGTACTGCTGGGGTTTTAGGCAGTAATTGCTATATGCAAATATGCTGTTGGTTTGGTAATGTTAGTGTCCTGGCTTTGCAGTGGGGTAATCCAGTAACCGAAGTGTTAATTATATCATGCTGCATGTACATGGTTGGTGCTGAAGCCTGGGAGAGCTGTTATGTTCCCTTCCTATTGGCTAGAAGGAACTGCAAGCCGATAAGGGAAATACATTGTTGTAACTAATGTTCTATCCTGCAACTGTATGTTTGATTAATCTGGAAAGAGAGCTATGCAGAGCAGGGAGGTGATGGAAGAGAGTGCTGGTCTCTGTTCTTATTGAGTCTACTCTTTAGCTTTCTAACCCTTCTGGAAAGCATCTCATTGTGTTTATGAATGAAAATTAAACTTTTGTTGACCAAGTCCAAGAGGGTGCTTTACGATTCTGCAATATGCTACCATGTGGTATGTGACTCTATTGATGTATTAGTGGCATGTTAGTTATTGTACATGTTGTGAAGACTCCCTCAGGCATGTTCTATGATGCAACACATCAAGTTGATCCAGACCAAGTGATTTGCACAACAGATTGTAACTCTGAAAAACTATAATTTAATTAATTATTTATGTTTACAGGTGTGATTTTTATTACTCTTTTCCTTTCTAGCAGTGTTAATAAGTAGTTTGTCTTCTATCAGCACCTGTTAAACCCCAAATCTGTCAGTCTCTGTTTTCCCCAGAGGGTCTGGGAGAAATCTGTTATGTAATAATTTCTCTTTTAGTTTGCGCTGTGACATTAGTGTATGTTTTCTATTGATCTGTGTGGCATGTAATATGTGAGATTTGTCTTTTTTTTTTTTTTATTTGTTGGACTGATATTTTCACCATAAACATGCTGAGTTTTCTTGGGATCTTAAAGCATTTGTGCTGAATGTAGCTGAAGTTCTGTAGGTGCAAGTTATCAAAGCAGTAAGTTACTTTAAAATCATTTAAAATTAGGGCTATAATTTCAAATGCATGCATATAAAGTTCTCTAGTTTTGCACACAAACCCTGGCTTGGGCATCAGGATGTTTACATGTCTCAACCTGGCAAACTGAATGTCTGCTTTGGAACAGTCTCTTAAGATCAGCTGGGTAGCAAACAATTCATATTTAAACTATCAGGGATGAAGTGTAATTTTGGAAGGAGTCAAACCAATTCTGTGTGATAACTCAACTCAGGTGTGAGTGCAGGGGCCTTGGGCCAGGCCCAGAAAGCAGGCCAGCTGGAGGAAATCAACACAGTGCCCCCCAGCGGTTCCTTTGGGGAAAAGCACCAATATTTTGAGATAGTGGCAGGTTTCAGAGGAGCAGCCATGTAAGTCTGTATTCGCAAAAGGAAAAGGAGGAGTTGTGGCACCTTAGAGACTAACCAATTTATTTGAACATAAGCTTTTGTGAGCTACAGCTCACTTCATCGGATGCATCCGATGCTCAAATAAATTGGTTAGTCTCTAAGGTGCCACAAGTACTCCTTTTTCTTTTTGAATATTTTTAGAATAACTTTTATTTCCACCTCATTTCAGTGTTACAGTGGATTTACTAAACAGGACCTCCCTCCATTGAGACTTATTCTGCAGGTCACCTTGCTGGATGAGAGACCACTGCCTCTTCCTTCTCCAGCCGAACCACTGTAGCTCCCATTACATGGGAGACTACGCCAGAATAAAACTTATCACCCTCACTCTTTGGTGTAATAAGCCTTGGCCAACATCACTTTGCTCAGACTTATTTCATTGTCTAGTGGTACCATGTCAGTTGCTAATGGCTGTGGTTTCAAGGTTGTTTTGTGCATTAAGGACAAACATGCAGGCTCAGATCTAAAAGGTGGGGGCATTTTTTGTGCGTGCACTGCCTGCACAATGCACACACCTTTCTGAACGTCTTCGGGAGCTTTCCATGGTCATTTGCAGCTGCTGGAATTGCAGTTCCTGGGTGCTCTGGGAGGCGATGCCCATGGCAGAGCTGTCTGGCATGAGCATGGATGCCAGTGTGAGTGCTTTCTAATGTCATGATCTGGTCAGAAAAGGGGCTGTGATTTGTCATGCTGTTGGTGGTGATTGGTCTGTTCACGCCCTGGATTGCTTAGTCAGCTCAAGCTGGCTGATCACCCCTTTGGCTTTCGCCCAGCGTAGATTGGGGTATTACAGTTATTTATGTAGCAGGCTCTGTGCTGGGGTCCAGTTCTGTCTTTGTTACTGGAATGGTGACAATCCTGGACAAGGCCCTGCTCCCTCTACACGGAACATCCCCGCCTCTTTCCTCAGCGTAGAGCCCTGAATTTCTAATTTAATACTCATGCAAAGAGGGCTGCAATAAATCTTGTAGTCAGCATTAAATATTGTTTGTTTTAGCTGCCTTGCACTTCATGTTTCCCCTTTTAAAGGGAGAGCCATTACGAAAGGTTAGATTCACCGTTAGTGGCGCTTTAGCTCTCCCTTTTGAATCAGTGAGGTTGCTGTTTTATTGCTCTCTGACTTACACTTCAGTGATGAGAGTAAACTAGCATCAGATTAAAGGTCAGAAAATCCCATCAAGGAGAGGAATATTAGGGGCACAGATAGTTGGAGAGGCAGCACACCGCTGGGTATTGACAGGGTGATTCCAGGGTATCAGTCAGCAGAATTATAGCTGCCCAGAGAGTCAGTACAGCTTTAATGAGCCTGTGTGAAGAGGAAGAGGGTGGATTTATGTAGTTCCTCATAATTTTCTGTAGAGACTGTTATTGCAGACATTCTGTACAGTGTGCTCTCTTTCACTCGTTCCGACGTGCATCCAGCCCCAAGATTCGGTTCTGTTAGCTCAAATCAAAGCTGACATCCCCATGCCCTGCCACCCAAAGGACCTGCTTTGGGGTGGGGTTGGGGTTCCTTCCTTCCTTCCTGTATATTGGTAGCTTACCTTTACAGTTATGACTGGGTTCTCACATGCAGCATATTTCACCACCAGACAAGTGGCTAAAAAGCTCAATTCTGTTCCTCCCCCACCACCCCACCCCAATGGACATTTGAGAAACAGATTTTCAGGCTGGAAACTTTGGGTCATTTTCTGCTCCTATCAGGTAACTTACATTTTGTGTGTGTGTGTGTTGGGGGGAGTTCATTTAGAGTGTGTGTGTGTGTGTGTGTGGGGCTTTCTTTGTTGTGAGTGGCCTCAATTAAAAACAAAGGAGCCAGTATAGAAAACCTGGACACCTGGCACGGCCCTGGCAAACCAGAGGGAGGTACACAACAATAGCTGATCAACTCTGCCAGAAAGAGGGTGGAGGGAGAGAAAGCAGTATGAGTAGCCCTGGTTTCCACTCCTGCCTCTCTCTCGTGCCATGTATGCCGAGTAGCTGACATAGTGGTTATTCATTCCTGTCCAGGATTACCCTGGAGGATCACGAAATAGTTGCAAACACAATCCAAAACAAAGTCTTCTCTGAAAAACTATCATCTGGAACTCTTTGCTGCATGTCTAGTTATGCTCAAACTATAAGGCTCACACGGTATTTATACAGCTTTTGTTTACAGCTCACTAGAAATGGCAATTTATGAGCAACTTTACTGATCAATTTAGAATCTGTTCATTTTTATTACTTCGTCTAGATATCCATTTATGTGATTTATTGCTAGGAAACTCTGAATGTATAAAACTTTGATCATATTTTTAAATAAGTGTGTGTTTTGGCAGTGTTAAATCGGAGGCCTCATTTGTTTGATTTACCACTTGAAAAACATGCCATTAAAACCATCCTGCCACACCCTCCACATGCTTAAGATCATGTGATCGTGATTGCTCAGGCATTTTCATTGTTGTAATGGAAATCAGGGACAGAGTCTTCTGCCTCTTTCTGGGACCCCCGAGTAAATTTTTGTGCACCGTAGGCTGCACAAAGCATCAGGAAGAGAACGCTGTTTCATGGAGTTGTGAAGTCTTAATTGTTAACTGGGTATTTATACTGAGATGCACCCAACACACTCCAAAATAAACTCATGTGGACTATCTAGTAAATTTCATGCTCCCATAATGTACCATGCCTCACAAAATCTTTTCAATAAAAAGTGAGGCGATGTCTCTTATAATAGTGCAAATAAAATTTTATGTCATGCTGTTACGTATGCACGTACTGAGCATGCCAATGACCCTCTTGATGTCTCAGCGCTGTACAGCGGTACCCGGAACGCCATGAGCTATTACAGAAATGCTCAAGGCGTGGGCATTCCACGCTTGCCAGAGGGAGTGTCATTCCAAGGAGCTCTGCTGAGCCATTTGAAAATAAGCGATGACAATTTCTGTATTATGTTTTGAACATTTTATAGGAGAAGCGAAATAAGATGGTTGCAGTCATGGAGGAGGAAATGAGTGCAAAGATAAGTCTGAAATAATTTATCTGGTCTGTGAAGGATGCTTACTGCCATGAGGGATTTACGAACAAAGTTTACTGAGATCTATAAAGTCCACAGCTAAGCAAAACTGGTGGTTTTTTACTTGCTGTAGGGTGAAATATTTCCTTTCTTCTTGGGGAAGATCAATGCTCATGGTCTCTCTTTGGTAGCTGGGCAGTTGTAAGGATGGGAGTTCTCCTGTTAATGGCGTCAAATCAGATTCCTCCCTTTAAATTCAACTAATTTTTCATGCATATGTAACTATATTCTAAGAATTACGTAGGTGAAAAGTCTTTGACACAGAAATAGCATCAAGATAAGTGTGCATTGTAGAAAGAGAATTGTTACGATAATAGTGCATTTGGAAACTATGCACCATGGTACAATTACAAACATGGTTTAAAGGAAAGCTTCTTCAGATTACTATGTTAAATGTAGAGTTTGAGAGACATGTACAGGGAAATCTTTATTCATACATTTGCAAGAGAGGAAAAGCAATCTTTGCTTTAGGATTGCAAACAACGCTGGGTCACTACTCTGTAATTACATTCACCAAAATGATCTCCTCCATAGACACTTCCTTTCAAAGCCCATGTCTGGAGCACTGGAGGAGCAATGAGTAGGAACTACTGAGTGCTTTCGTTCCTCAAGATCAGCACAAATAGGACCGACATTTTAGCACTAAGTGCAAGTCAAAACTAAGCAAGAAAAATGGAACGATCCAACAGAAGAAAATGGAATCAGAAACACAGAAATCAGTAAAAAGGGAGAAGAGACAATGCGATAAAATGACATAAATGTAGACCTAATTTATAGTGAGAAATAAATGTAACCAACATAAAATCTATAGCAAATAACTCAATTTATAAAAATACCAGTTATTTCATATTTTCTATAGAAATACAGTGCTGTGCTATAAATCTGATAAAAGTTGTACTCACAGGAAAGATTTGTTTCTGTTGTGAACATTTTTTGTTTTTATTTCAAGGTTGTAAACTTTTGTACTGATGATATTTAGCTTGGACACCTAGTAGCTTGAAGGAATGTATGTCACTACATTTTCATGGACCTGATTCTGGGGAATTCTGGAGCTCAGTTTTTGCTGCTGGCAATGCATACCTATAGCGATCCAGGTCTATCTATCTAGTTTAATATTATAACTGGAGACTATCTGAACACAAGGCCCTTGTACACAGAACTTGCTCTGTATATTGGAGTTGCCCATTAAAGTCTTGATTCAGCTAGATGAGTAAACACATGTGTAACTTGGAGCACGAATGGTCCCATTGAAATCAGGGCTGAATTGTGGCTGACGGGTCTGATCCAAGCCACAGGAGTTAGTGGAAAGACTCCTATTGACTTCCATGGGCTTTGGATCAGGCCTTGTGGGAGCACTGGAAAAGATCAGATGTTGCACTAAGAAAACCCGTCATTAGTACAACAGTTCTCAAACTGTGCTCTGGAGAGAACTGGCTGCTCACATGGTGATCGCTTTTTCGCTTTATTTCAGCTGCTAAGTTTTATTAAAAGAATCTAAAAATGCACAAACTACTTTCTTGAAGTTGCCTTTCCCCGTGAGTAGGGAAAGCATTCCCCACATGGTTACGGTGTGCGATCAGGAATGGGCGGTGTGCTTTACACGGTGGCCAATGGGAGAGCAGGTGTCCATGAGACAATCTCTCTGTTAAAATGTGGGCCACACTATGAAAATATTTCAGCTCCCCTGAGATAAAAAGAAGGATTTGCTGATTCTGACGCTTTCCTTAAAGCAGTGCATTGTTGTGGATGGGTGAGGAAGTTGCCCCACCAAAAACCGTGAAATGAAACTGCTATTGAAAGAGATCAGGAAGGAAAGACGAATACAAGATGTTTGATCGTGGCCCACTGCATTGGAGCATATCGCACGATGCAGGACTGTGAGAGGACTGCTCACTGCAGGCCAGACTGCAGTCAGCCTGCCAGAAAATAACCAGCGGGGAAGGCAGCTGAGCGGGTTACAGGTTCTTGGTGAGGGTGGGAGGGTAGCAGCCACTGTGCAGCATTAGCCCATTTGCAGGAGAGTCGTGTCCTTCCCTGACAAGAGAGGGAATGAACCTGTCCTGTGAGCACAGGCAGCTGGGAGGGGGATGAGGGTATAAAATAGAAATGAAATAAAATGGGAGGGGTAGGAGGGCAGAATTAAAAAAATCTCTTCATGGTTCAAGGGAAAGGGGAACTGAGGAGGAGGAGAAGAAATATTGCAGGAATAAGTGTGGGAGAAGAGAACCCTGTCAGGAGAAGACTTGGGAGATGGAGACCAGGAAAGGGTTAATTGGCAGTGCAGAAACCCAAAGGGCTTTCCCCAGCACGGAGCGAGGAGAGATGTTAGAAAACATCACTGGGTGCGGGTGCGTTAATGAAAAGCAAAGAAACCCTGAATTCCCATATCTGCACCCAGGGTCCATGCCAGCCCAGCCTGGACGATGTCACCTGAAAAGCTGCAAAGGAAGCTGGCAGTAGCACCAGCAGCAAAACCGTTTCTAGTCGAACCCTCTTTACGTGAGCTCAGAACTGTGCAGAACGTTTGGGCTGGACTTTCCCACGCTTGGTCTCTGGCGGGGAGTGCTGTGTTCCTTCAGGGGAGAGAGGTGGGATCCTGGAGCACATCCCTGTGGGGGGAGGATGATGAAATGCACCTTTTCTAGAGTGGGGAAGGAAAGGAAGGTAAAACAAACTTTTAAAAGAAAACTACAACAATGGCCCCTGACATATGAAACTTGTAACAGCCTGGCTGGAGGGCTGAGGGCCAACCAGCCCCTTTCCTTGGTTTGGAACAAGTGGCTGTGGTTTCTCAAAGCTAAGGGCGGTATTTGTGCACTGAGGGAGCATGTGCAGGACAAGGTTCCTCTGAGGCTACCGATGTGCACTAAAATTGGTGGTCCATAGACACAGCTCCCCCGGTGTTTGGTGTGTCTACAGGCTGTAGATGCAGAGAACTCGGCTGCTCTGTGCTGTGTGCTCAGCAGGCCCAGCTGTTGGCTCAAAGAACATAAGGTGGCCCCTGGCAAACAGGTTAAACCTTAGTGTTAGCGGATGGGGTGGAAGGTAACAATTTGCCAGGCAGTGTCTTGAATCGCCCCACTTGCTGCTGAAAGCACATTCCTCATCTCCCTTCCCCTCTGTAGGAGTTTAATTCTTGCGTTAAGTCCATGCCAGAGCTTTCCCTTTGTCGGAGATGTATCAGGGCCTTTACCCTCCCCTCTGTCGCTGATTCTGCACCACAAAGCATGCTGCGCGCCAGATTTCCTAGCTCGCCCCGGCCCCGTTCCCTCCCTCAGTAGCTGACAGTGCTTATATATCAAGTGCTCCAACTAGACACGGCTCCATTTAACCAAAAAAAGTCTCTATGAGTGTAACTCTCCTCTGCATTTTTACTGCACCATCCCATCTGTTCATGCATCGCGACTGCTCTTTGCTGCCACAGCAGAGAGACTCTCTCTCTGTCTCTCAAGGCAAAAGCTAATTGGCAAGTGGAGAGTCTGCAAAGAACCTACAAGCAGTATTGGATGGCGACTGCAGAATCCACAGCAGCTGCTGGAGATGGGGTGCACTAGGAGAAGGGATCTCTTTCTGCAAAGGGAGCAACACGTCCCATGGAAGGAGGTTATGTCCTCAGCCAGCCTGTCTGCTGGAGTGGTGAACAGCACATGGCTAGTAGCTCTGTCACTATTGACAAAACTCCAGCCAGAAGGAGTAACGTCATGTATTTATCCTTACCAAGGTTCCTGGCAAAATCCTCAGCCCAGACAGGAATTTCTTTAAATATCTGAAGACTGAAATAATTAATCTGGATCATTCAGATACTGTTCTGTGGACACTGAAGAAATCCAGCAATGGGAGGCACAGTTAGAACATGTTCCTAGGATGGATATGCTTTGCCCTAACCTCACCATTTAGCTGCTACTTAGTTACAACAAAGAGTCATTTCCTCTTAGTTTTTCCCCTTTTCCTTTTAGTTTTTCCCCTTTAACAGGGTTGACATGGTCCTTGCAAATAAAATGTTCCTGTATTTAATGAGCTTTAAAAAGATCCCTGACTTTGTTTTGATCACAATATTTGAATTTCCTTTTAACTTTTCCCAGAGCCTCTACAAACTCTCTACAAAAGCAGTGTGCAGCTCCCATGTGCTGGAGTCCTGCACAGAGACTAATGTTTTTTTATTAGCATCCACCCTGCTTTTTATTGAACCTTTAACAAAGGTCATCAGCTGATCCTCTTTTTGAGTGAGGTAAAAAGTTATGTGAGAAACAGGCATCCTGCCAGGAACCTTCTAATGAAGGGGAATGTAATAAAGCCGGGGACTGACAGTTTGTGTGTTGATAGTGAAGGAAATGGAGGTGTGGAAAAGTATTACAGGGAATCTTTCTAGTCATATCTTCAATTCAAACATCAGGGGAAATGCTACAGACCCTGCGATTTATGAATTCGTAGTAAGTAGCTTCCTGGCATGTAAACAAATCTCGCTGGGCTGTTTTAGGAAGGTGGATTTGGGCTGTGGA